>NC_031768.1:77774046-78074046 GCF_001522545.3 Parus major | reverse complement strand
CTACATAAATAGGAACTAATGGATTCAGCTCCATAAGACATTTTTGCCTATGGAGGTCTCAAGGCAACAGGAACCAGCAGTTAAAAAAATGCTATAGAAAGGGGAAAGCATTACCCTCTTTAAGAGGCTGGGAGAAAGACAGAGCAGCCTGGAGCAGACCAGTGCTACAGAGCTCAAGATCTAATGGAACAGGAATGTACAAACAGTGCATACCCACTCTTCACTAGAAGGGACCACTCAGAAAATACAAGCACTTGTAAAGCGTGATAGACGTGAGTCCAACACCTGCAACCACTCTGTGAGAACTAAATCCTTTTATTACCTCTGCTGTTCAGCACATGTATTGATTTTGAAAACATTTCTAAATTACTGCAAAGCTGAAGGATCAAATCTATCGTGTTAGCTGCGGGTGGATGCTTCGAATTTGCTGAATAACCTCACACCAGTAATGTTCCTCACTGACAGGTATCAGGAACTAAACTGTGAAAACAATATTCAAACTTCTACTGGATGTCAGAAATGTCAATCACCAAGCAATCACCACTTTTCTTCAGTTACATTTGTTGTGTGGCTCAGCACTTCAGAAAATGAGATAATTGTCTAGATCTAGGCTATATTAATTGCAGGCTTTCATTCCTTAAAATGCTGTCATCTTACAAACCATAGCAATAAATAAGGAGAATTAATAATTTAGTCACTTTCTACCATGTATACCTTACTATTTTGGCTGGTCATAAATATAAAAACTTTTTATGTTTATATGAGGAGTTTTAAGGAACTGGTTATGTTGTGTCCTACACCTCTTTCACTAATAAAGATGACTTAAGGGCTTTTATGTTGCTCTATCTATCAAATGCTCAACTGAATTGTAACTCATAATACAGGAAATACTGAAATTTAAAAATGTATTCCTTTTTCAATGAAATCTCATATTTACCCTTCTGAAACCATGCTCTTCTTTATTTCAAGAAGAAATAAATTAGGCTGAATTTTCAAAGTATTGCATTAGCTTTAAGAACAAGAAGAACTGAGATCTAAAGAAAATTTGCTCTTTAAATGCTTAAATGCATTTTTAAATTGTATTTTTAGACTCAAAGGATGTATACCTGCATAGCTCATACTGGTGCATGTTTGACAAAGAGCCACAAAGATTACTCAATTATTAAGCATTATTCACAAGACAGCTGAGAGAGTAGGGACTGTTTAGCCTGGAGAAGAGATGTCTCAGGAAGACCTTGTCAATGTGTACACTTACCTCATGGGAGGATGCAAAGAATACAGAGTCAGAATCTTCACAGTGCTGCCCAGTCAGATGGCAAGAGGCAGCAGAATTTCACAAACTGAAATACAACAATTTTTTCCTGAACATGAGAAAGAACATCTTCACTGTGACAGTGGCTAACACCACAGCTAGTAACCCAGAGGGACTATGTAGTCTCCGTCCTTGGAGGTATTAAAAAACCACCTGAGCAGGAGAAGAGGGCTGACAAGCTCCTCTAGTGCCTTCCTTTCTACCTCTACTGTCCTATGACTCTAGATTTCCTTTCATGTTTTCAAAGACTCTTTTATTGTTGATTTGTATAATGGAACTGCTTATATTCAGGTGCTATTTATCTAAATTTTTCCAGGTTTTTTTTTTATTGTTATTTGAAGTAATGCCTGGAAAGGTGCATAAAGTAGCACACATGCTGTATACACAAATAGATACATGAACAATTCAAAAGTTCAGTATCTTTCAAAAATAAAAGAAACCCATATCAGCTTTAAATAAAACCAATTAGACCACATAGAGGATATAGAGTTGCACAGACAGATTAGAAGAACATGACCAATTTAAATGGCAATACTAAGCATAAAGTAAAACAGAATAAAGGTTGACTTCATAAAGTGGAAACTGAAGAAGTACTTGCATGAAGCCGGTAATAAAAGCATCTACCTTCTCCAGTGTGACATTATAGCTAATGAAGGTTTAAGGGATTGCATGTTCCTTCACTAATCTGATTTTTGTATATTTATAAAATAAACAGAGTGAAACAATTTAACCAATTGATGTAATGGATTTTACACTACACAAGAAGAACTAGAAGACTTTCCAAGCTTGTATGATTGTAAATTATGTGCAATTCTCAAAGACAGGCACTATGAGCACCAGAATTTTTAATAACATGAAAGTCTGTATTTTATACTGTCCTAGATACCCTGTGTCTAATTATCTTGATATTGAGATTCTTTGTAAATGACCAAAGAGTGTTTCTTTTTCTCTAGAGCCTGAACCTTCCAAGGGGATTAAGTAAACTGTGAGAACACCATGCAAAACCAAAGTATTAGCAATGAGTCACATATGTGCTAAATGGCACCAATTCTCCAGAACTCTGAAGTACCTAATGATTAGGACATCTCTTGAGAGCACTTGGACAAGCAAGTAGGTGGCAAGAACATAAGATGGTAACAAAGGAACATCTAATTATCCTAGGATGTGTATGCATCACAAGCTCAGTGGCCATCCTCTACAGAGAAGATAAAGCACAATGCAGACAGTAAAAGTACCATGTTTTACATCACCAAAAGACAAAAACATACACACTAGCATTGCTATTTCAGGGAGAAAAGATGCTGTTGATCAAGGAAAACAGAAATAACTCTTTGTCGACATTAAAAAGAAAAAAAAAAAAAAAAGAAAGAAAATGAGATTCAACATTGATGAAGCCTCAAAAGCAACATCTGGTTTCTAACAATGGAATGTAACAGTCAGTTGTTGCATGAATACATCATATCCCAAGAGCACATTGTAATAAGAAGACATGGAAGAACATTTTACAAGTTGAGAAGTGACAGAATGAAGGTTTCTTATCCAATCAAAAGGAAGATTCTGTTGCTACAAGAAGTTGGTACAGAATTGTGTTGTAAATAGAGTATGTAGTCTTTAAAATATCTGATATATTTCAAGTAAATTTTTCCAACAGTTTTGCATGCAATTTGTCAGCATCCATAGCAATATTTTAAAATGCAACTTAATTAAACATGTAAGCCATTAAATATTATTTTGCCACAATCAGAAAAAGTCCACAGGCTTTGTACACTCTCAGAGTGCAGGGTTTCTGAATTTGTCTGGACCTGTATTAGACTGAGCTGATTTTATCTTGTTTTAACTGTGAGAACAATTCTTTAACCATCAAATAGTCAAACAGACTTTTGCCTAAGTTTTTCACGCTTAGTTCTGAGATTACAGTACATGTCAATAATCTATTAGGGTCATGTACCCACTGAGCAACCTTCCATGTGGTACAGCAAATTCACATTGCATATAGCTTTTCTACCATAAATAACTTGGGCTATGAGTGTTGTTAGTGTCATTATAACTGGAATAGCAAGAGTTGCACTGTACTCGAATTATACTCATATAATATCAGCCTTAATGAATAAAATCTGTGTAATTTGTTCTGTCTTAGCCGATAGCATAATTCTGTGTAAAAAAAAATCCCCAAACAACAAACTTAGGAAAAAGTTTTAATTGTGATTTTTGTCAACCATATGTATTCTTAGGTGCTCTGTTATTGTATTGCAATATAGAAGATGTTGATCATAGAACTTGATCACAGAAAGTTCATTAACTTTCTTAATACACTGTATGTTTCTTTAACAAAGTCACAATACTGCAAATTTCAGAAGAAATGATCAGGTTATTTGATACTGATCAAGAGCATTTTGTCATTTGTACTAATCCAGTCCCAGTTTTCTCTTGTAGCTGTTAAACACTCTCTTTCTGACACACCATCTCACATACACTATGTCTCTTGGCCCTTCATAACCACGAATGGCTTTCACTTCTCTAAAACAAGGACTAATATTCTCCCATTCATTTGCAGGAAACTGCTACCCATCCCAGATTTGTATCCCCATCTTATCCTTCAGGATCTATAAAAACCACACACATGAAGGCTCAGTCCCAAACACTTCACTCAGTTTGCTGACTTGGGATCGAGTCAATGGTTAGGAAGATCTTCCTTTTTTTTTTTTTTTCCCCCTAAATATATAATTAAAATTTTCAGTTATTTAAGGTGGGTTTTTACTACATGTTGATAAGGATCAGCATTCAGAGAACAAAAAAATCCCTACAATTACATTATAGTTTTCAGCTTTCTCACATGAATGTCACTGGAATGAAATAGAAATTGAGGGATAAATGCAATTTGATCCATAAGACAGAATTACTACCTGATTATATAGCAGGGTAATTAAACTAGACTTAATTGAGATGCTGTAACGTCTGCCACTTTCAGAAATGAGTAGTGTTAGCCTGCTCTTGACTAGGGTCTCTGTCTTCATTTCTGTACTGGGAAGGCACTGTCTTTAACAGGACTCTGCATTTTATATTGAAATATACTTTTAACCAAAAAATTATCTCCTTATCACATAAAAAAAATATTCTCCCATGTCCTGGATTGTAGGAGTACCACACCACTTACAGACAAACTTCAGGAGAGCAAATCCCTGCACTAAAAAGATTGAGATGTAAACAATACTGTGGAGGACCATAAAGGTTGGGAGTCATTCCTTAGAAGTACATGGAGTGTCTTTAGCACAACACCACAGCAGTGCTTGACATTTCAAAATCCAGGTTGGAAACCATATTCATACATACCATATGAAAATCCTGGAATGGATGGGACTTGATGGCTCTGATAGCAGAAAGCCTCTGCTTTATATGCTTTGGAAAGAAATCCAATCAAATTCCCAACATAAACAATTGAAAAATCAATTCAACTGCCTGTTAAAGGGAAAAGTTTTGCTTGGTATTGAATTCTCTGCTGCCTCTTAGAAGGATGAAAGGCTATTGCCGGTATCTGTAAACAAGTTATTGGAAAAGATCACAGAAGTTTAACCACCATTTATACCGCTGTAGAATATTTGTTTTCCACTTATGGAAATCTCAGATCCTGACTGCTGCACTTCTAAATGAGCATCCAGTTGCAAAATTAAAGGTCCAAATTTGTTTGTTCCCAATAGCATAAGCGCAACATTGAAACAGATTGTGCAATCTGTCTCTTAATTTCCAAATAAACATAAAATTTGGAATGTAGACACACACACAAAAATCAATTTTTGTTCAGAACAACAAAAGATTTGAACTGTAAAGAAAGAAGCTAAATCCATCTGAGATAATCAGTGCATGCATTGACCAGCTTAGCACATAAACTACTAACAGCTATATCAAACTTCTCTAGTCTCCCCATCTGTGTGAATGTTGTTGATTGGAACTTCCTTGGGATCAAAAAGAAACATTTCCAGCACCATCAGCACTCTCTCATTCCTGGAGGCAATGAGTCTCCAGGAAAAAATGATGCTATCATCTTCTTCCTGCCATTCAGCTGTTTGGCCCTACTTCTCATGTAACCTTTTCTTGCAAAACATGCCTTTCCTGCATGAGCTCCAGAAACTCCTAGATCCTCAATGGATTGTTTTAAGCTTTGCTATCATCCCTCCTCACTGAATTAGAGATCAGGCAGTCACATCACCTACTCTGCAGCTCTCTGCAGTGGTGCTGCAGCCAACACCAGCACCCAACACTGGAGAGCAAATAGTATCTCTCTCCTTTGCGTCATAGTTTGCACCACTACAGTTCTACACTGATTAAAAGAGCTGTGATGGAAACCAAATTGCAACCTTCTGAAAAGGCTATGGAATCATGAAATTAAGGGAACTACAATTATATACTCAATTACCCAGTATTGTTATTTTAAAAAGCTGCCGTTTAAGAAACTCAATTCTAAATCATAAGCTGTAGTAAATTACTTCACTGTACATACTAGATCAATTTAAGGTCAAACTAAATTACATTTTAAGTAACTCACTCGTCTTTGAACAAGTCTCAAGATTCTAATGCAACTTTAGGGTTCAAAAAGTAACTAACAAGATAATGAAATTATCAACCTCAAAAAGTTCACAGCCATCTATAAACAAAACCTTAAACATTCTAATTGATTCCTTTGCTCCATAATTTAAACAGTTCACCATGCTCAAAAGTACTCCAGTGCAGGAATAAACCAGCACAGAAAAACTTCTATCAAAATGGAGAAAAGCACAAAAGAGTTTTGTTTTATAAATTTACTGGTAGTAAAGATAGAAGAATTGTTCAGATATAAAAGCTGAAAATTATGTCTGGTTTTATGAATTTTTATGGTCTCAAAATGCGTTATTATACCAACAATTCAGTTAATATTTCTGCAAATGAAATACTTATAAATATTAAAAGTCTTTCTCCTTCAAAATTACTTTTTCCTATGCTTTATTTTAACAGTATTCATGACAGACTATTTTCAAAAACATTGAATTTTTATATTAGGAAACCAAAATTTTACCTCAGGAAACTATTTCATTTCTGTGAAACTCCAATCTTCCATGGTTCTATGCACATGAAAGAAATTAAATATTTAATATTGCTGCACAGTGTAGGGATGTGGGGATTCCTAACAAAAGAATTTTGTGATGAGAGATTGGCAAAAGAAACTTGGAAATTAGTAATAAAAGAGACCTTGAAAGGACATACAAGCACAATCTCTCTCAGGCCCTCTCAACACATACAGTAGCCAGTTGAATTTTTTAATAGCCCAGGCAATACTGAAGATCACAGCATGAGTTCCATATAGAGGACAACAAAAGGTATAAAAGCTTTTTTTAAAAAAGCAGGTGTTCTCATGCAGAAAAAGAACAGCAATAGATAATTCTTATATTTTCATTTCCTGTGGTCCAGTGAATTGCATCAAAACCCAGGTAATACTTTCCTAATGTTCAGTATCCCATGCAGGATTTATGCTTTCACAAACAAAGAAGAATGAAGTGATTCTTGAAGCAATTACTGACACCTTGTGCATTATCCAACTCACCAAAATATGCACTATAGCTCTTTGGTAATACTGTCAGTCACTGGCTTCTGTACAGTCTTTTCAAGGTCCTATAATTTCATAGTTACCTGAAGTGCATCAGTGAGGAAGATGGTATCATGACTTTCCTCATTCAGCCAATGAATTGACAGCAGCAAGAGATGTATTTTATAGACTCTGTCCATAAGCGTAAGGATCAGGACTCTGTTACTGGGATATTTTTTAAAGGCAATTTGAGAATTTAACTTCATACCACCTTTGAAGAAGCTCTTGTCACCAGCCACTGGCTTGCAGCAGAACTGCACTCTGAACTGTGAAGACTAAAGAAGCAGAACATAAACTTCTCAGCTGATTTTCCTCAAAATATTTCCTGCATCATCTACATGCTCAATAGCTAGGAATTTCTCAATAAACTGAATAAACCACAACTCCCCCAGTTAGTAAAATACAGTATTAACTTATCTGTGCTGGTATTTCACTGTTTATGATTTTTTCTTTAACTTAAAATATCCAGTCCAGTACCCACTGCCCAATATCCATTACTGCTGTACCACTTTCAAGTACAACAAATCTGTGGAAGGACAGAGGTATGCTAAATTGCCTTTGGTTAAAAAAAAAGAAAAGCTATGGGCCATTCCTTCAGATGACAGTGATGAAACTGAAGTTACATGGGGTTTTGTTCATAATTTTAAGTATGTTTGATGTCTTTACTCCCTATTATCTAACTTGAATTTTTTTCTCTTTTATACATACATAATATTAGTACATGCACCGTCCAAATTCTCCAGTGTCAGATAAAAATATTGGTAGAGGCATCTAGCAAGTGGTTTTCCTGAAATTTATTGATATAAATACAATAGATATTTTAAACAGGTCACAGGAAAGTGGTCTCCAGGTAGGAGAAATACATTTACTGGAAGAGAAATGCACAAACTGCCTCAGGGCTTCAGTGCCTGAAAAGCTGCTGTGTGGCTCACCACCAATCAGGGAAAACTAGGATTTTAGCTATTATGCATGGTTTTTGATCCCAGCTATTATTTTGGTGATTTCTAGTCTTACTCCATACATTATAGTCTATAGTATAAGGAATGCTCACCTACTCTACTGCTGTGTGAGACTCAATGAACCTGATTTTATACCAGAGTGGTTAGGGTCTGCTTCATAAATTTTCTCTCTGTAATGTTCTGTGGTCTGTATAAGAAATACACAGGCTTATATCTGAATATACATAATAGTCCACTTTGTTGCATAATGCATTTTGCAATTTCTTTCTGTAGTATTATTAGAGAAAATTATTTTGATTCTCAGCTTGTGGGATAACTTTATGGCTGTACATAAAACAGCAGGGCAGCTTTATGGAAATGCTAAGCCTTTCCAAAACACTGAACAGCAAATATTAATGATATCCCACATCAAAACTCCTCCAGTCTTCTCTAAAGTTTCAAAGGAGGTTCAGCATGTCTAGTGTTTGCAAACACAACACACAGAAAACCAGCCTTAGATGAACTATCCTGAAAATAACCATACCAGTTCTTCTATAATCTTGATTTGCAAAGTGTAGCTATTCCAAGTGACAGAGCTGAATAAATAAGTTACAAAAAAAGTTAACCATAACTTCTCTTTGTTCCCTTTTATCTAAGAAAGAACCTCCAATAACAAGTAGAAATATAACCTTGCCTGCCTAAGGATATAACTTGTTATTATGTTCCAAGTGCTGGCAAATGAGGGGGCAATATTCAGCACTGAGAATTGATTTTGAACTTGCTCCATGAACTTGCTCTACATTCATAGCGTTTAGATTCAACTTGGAAAAGCAAGAACCACAGGACCCAAGATCCTTTTGAGAAAACTTCTCGTGCTTTTTTTATATGCAGTCCTTTGCTGAAAACTAGCTGAAGACTGATTATCTTTGCTGAATTTAAAATGTTAACCTGCACTTTGCTAACCAAATCAGTAATACTGTATTCTTGCTTTCTATTTTGCTATCAAGCACTTTGTTTGTATTTGATCATAGCAATTATTTCTATTGTGCTTACCCCCTCTAATTTTGTTATATAGAATGACAGTTATTTGAGCTAAAACAATTGCTCACAGTAATTTGTGTGTTTATTTTTATTGTGATTATTGTCATTCCAGCTCTCTCATGGCAAGAGCAGAGCACTCTAAGTTATGCATATACACCATTTAATAACTAAGCTCTTCTTTTCCTTGGGGTTCAACCACCTACTGAAGAAAAAACACAATAACTATGCACAGAATGAAAAAGTAAATGAAAATAATAACTTATCTTCTTATTCCCCTGATAATTGCCAGTGAAAATTTTAAGAGTAAAATGGGAAAATAGCTACTGTATTATTTATTTTTGCATTGAACTATCAGATATATATATTTCTTTTGGCAAGGAATGGCTTTTAAAGACATATATATTTACCAGCATGTGTTAATAAGAAACTTACTCCCCCAGAGCTGAATGTGGGCTGCAGTCAGAGAACACTTCTTTTTCTCCACAAACTCTCTCTCACCCCAGTATGTCCTTGTCAAAATACAGAGTCCAGAACCGCACTGACACTTAAATCATAGAAAGCCAAGATTTATATGGCAGCAAAATGATGCCCTTTGTCTTGCTTTCTGATAATTTCACTGTCCTTTTTGTTGTCAGTGGATACTGAGTTCATGGCTTCAGAAATTTCTGGACAATGACTCCTTCCCAAATTTTAATGTGTACTTCTAAGCCCAGCACTAACTGTAAGCACAATTTAAACTACTTTCCCCTTGATGGACAAGAGAAGAGAGATGTAGCACCTTCCAGTACCTAAAAGGGGCTTAAAAGAAAGCTGGACAGGGGCTTTTCCCATGTGCCTCGAGTGACAGAAGAAGTGGTAATGGTTTTCAACTAAAACAAGGTAGATTTAGATTAGATATTAAGAAGAAATTCTTCAAGAGAGTAGTGACGCACTAGAAGAAGTTGCCCAGAGAAGCTGTGAATGTGCCATCTCTGGAAGTGTTCAAGATCAGGCCAGACATGGCTTTGAGCAACCTGGTCTTCTGTAAGGCACCCCTGCTCATTGCAGGGAGGCTGGAACTGAATGATCCTCAAGGTCGTTTCCAACCCAAACAGATGTGTAAGATATTGTATGAATGTTAGCATTCTTTTATACTGGGAATAAAAAATTACCTTAAACATGAAGTGTTGGAAAATGCCTCCTAACGTCAGTCTTATTAGTTTAACAAAGCATACACTAACTGCAAGTTTATTATGGCCTGCTTGTATTAATGTGGAACAAAATATGTATAAGAAAGAATCCTTAAAACTAGCAGACGAAAGAATGGTGCCCAAAAGCTGTAGCTTGACAAATAGAGCACAGCAAAAGGCAAATTTCAAATACACAGATTAAAAAAGCAAGGATTGCAAGGATTCATCCTTACAATCAAGATATATATGCCCAACACTTCAAGTACTTTTCTCTGCTTTGAAGCAGACACCACTGAAGTTACACAGGACAGTAGTTCCTTTCAGTAATTAAAAAAACAAAGTTTCTAAAACAGTGACTCATGGAAATGTACCTGGGATGACCCTAAACATAAAGGATTCTGGTTACTTTTCTCCCACCGAATAAATGTTAACCCTGCCAAATAATTCATAGTTTCTCCTAATTCCACAGCAGACTCTTGTATCCTCAGAAGGCAGGTTAATTTATCACTACTCCACAGTTTATTTGGCACGGAGATGAATAAGAATTATATCTCAGATATCCAGCTCAACAGAGCCACAAAAATGAACAATTTCAGTTTTCGTTCATGATACTTTAACCTTTCTTTAACCTCAGCTAGCTAGCTTGCAATTTCTTTCTAGATCATTAAATATTACTTTGACTTGAATTTGTTAAAAATTAGCTAACTGTACAGACAGGACTTTAATTAACGCATTTAAGTCCAAAATTACTACCCCTTTTTCCCAGAAGTAATAAATCTAGAATCTGTGCTTCTGTAATCAAAAGTTGTTCATTTCTCTGATCCTAATTCTACTGGACACTTCCACAAAGTAGGTTCTAGATGGCCACCTTGAAACAGGATCAAAATGTTAAATAACACTCCACATACACTTAGAATGTAAATTTAACTGAACAGTAAATTCTTCTAGCCTGTATGCTTAAGTATAGGCCTTAAAATTAAACTTCTGCAATATTCTCAGTGGTGCACTTTGCAGCAAGCATTTGCAATCATTTTGCCTTCCAGCAAGAAATATAGCGTGTAGCTATCAAATACGGATAATTAAAGTAAACATAAACCACATAATTGCAGCTTTCTTCACCACTTACACTTTAGATCTGAAATACATCATGTCAAGTTGATTACTTGTCACATAGCAATAATGGCTCATTTGATGCATTTATACTAATAATCCTCTGGCTTCTTGTCTGATGTCACAGATGAATTATGTCCAACAATTAAAGAATAGAATAAAGGGAAAAGCATAGAAATAAAAATGGAAAAATAAATGCAGCAAAGTTACAAAATATAAAGTTTATGATTACTGAATAAGTAGTAGATAAACACAGAATATGAGAGTGAGTGGCTTTTCAAAAAAAGAGCAAAAATGAGAGGTTAAAATCTGAAAGGTCACAGAAGATGCAACCAGCAAGATCATGGTGAGGTACCAGTGAGGGGAGTAAAAAAGCAAGAAGAACAAAAATATGGCATCTCATCTTATTCCAGCAAAGACAGAGCCACTTGTAAGAGAAAATGTTGATGGAACAATTGTATACACCTAATTCCTTTGGAGACCTGACTTTGAACCAAGGAGTCTTCAGGAAGGAGGTTCACACCAGTTTAGTAGGACAGCAACATGTTTCAAGATATCTTCTACTGAAGGAAGAACTACAGTTGAGAAAACCTTACCACAACAATGAAAAAAAAAAAAAAGTAAGAACATCATTCACCCTAAAAGAACAAGATACAGAATTTTTGACATCAAAACATTACTGTGACAACAGAAGAACTTTATCAGTGAGCATTACTGCAAGTCAAAACACAGTATGTTGCATTGCTTGCTGAATGAAAAAACACACAAAAGAATTAAACAGAGAACAGGGAGGTTGTGCTGATTAGTGAAGCCAATCTTCTCTTTTCTGACTGAATGCTAGAGCTAGCATGATGAAGAATATGGAATTATCTGGGATAAAGAAAACCAGAGACAAGAGACAAGATATGCTATATTCGTAAACAGTAAGATGTTAATTTGACTCAGATATCATAAAAATGTACTCAAAAGATATTCCTTTTTCTCACCCCATCCCCTAAACCCTAGAAAAGAAGCTTTTCTGTTTGTGCCAGAATCTGGGCCCATAGTGCAAGTTAGATCTAGGAAAACTTCCAGGTTTAAAAAAAAAGACGGATAGAATAAGCTTTGCAGGATACAACAGGAACAAACAAATTACTGAATCTTTGAACATGAAGTTGAAAACAAAAGGATTAAAAAGTGAATGGGGTGCCATTTGTGCTACAGATTCCTTAGACTTTCTGTAGCAGTAAATGAAATGTTGCTCATTATCACAACATCTACACTGAGGGACCGTATCAAGTGAAAACATACAGATTAATATTCAACACTATTGAACTCAGATTAACCAACTAAGCAAAGCATAGCATATTATTCCTTTTGGTATGTCCATGAATGCAATATACTTTTAAATTCTGTGTTGTTGCACATCAAAAGGGAGAAAGGAACACACATGCCAATGTCCCAGAAAAAAAGGGGAGATTTTTAAAATGCCAAGCACCATTATCTATTTCCTCTTAACTGTACAATAAGAAATGGATGTTTTTCCATCTGCTGAATCCTTTACTTTCCCCTTAGGAAACTCTGTATCTTAAAGGAAATTTCAAGTCTATGAAGCACTGAATAGATGAAAAATGCATAAGGGGTACATACAAAAATAGCTGCTCCGCTCAATAAGCATGACAGAAAATCACTGGTTTGTGTATGACATTTAAGAAGAAACCTGATAAATGACCTTCTCTTCTAAGTCAGTTCATGCATAGAAATATAATGGGCTAAAATAATGGAGAAACACAAATTCATGAATTATTGAAATGTTACAAATTAAGTTCACTTCTATGAGCTAGAGAATATATATATACACATATATACACATATATATACACACACATATATATGTTGTTTTGACAAAAATTTTCACATCACCACTTCAGTATATTTATAAGCACATAGATGGAAAATACAGAGTGGAACAAAAAAATAAAAGCAGGCTTGATTAGTTGTAAAATTTTTGTTAGAAATAGAAAATGGGATTTAACTGCAGGCAACTGAGCATGATATTCAGCATCACTTCTCAGTCTTCCTGAGAAGGATTCATCATACCAAATGCTGGATATATTTCTCACCTATATTCCTTCAAACTTGCCAAAGAAAGGAATAAGCGCTTCTGTGGTCCGGTTCTACTTGTCCAGAAGCAAATATGTAAACTAGATCAGACAAATTGTGCCCTTCCAAGCACCTGTTCCTCTCTCATGCTTCCAAGGATGTGTAGCTTGAATAACCACTGCAGCTGTAGAGATGCAGAGAACAGAGCTCTCCATGATAAATCAGACAAGTCTTAACACATGTAGCACTTTGCAATTTATGCCAGGCATGACCTCAGATCTCCAGAGGAGCGACTGACAGGTAGGTTTACACTGTAAATACTATAAAGAATCTTCTACTTGCACCTCATCACAAGCGAATACAATTTACAAAGGAGATCTCAAAAAGGAATCATAAATTATTATTTTTTTAATATGAGTAATTAAAAAGCTAGTGCAAATAATTTAAGAATTAAAGTAATTTTTGCCCCAGAATATGATAATCTGCCTCAGAATACATGAATGAATTGCTAAACTATTTGTACTTCATTTGTTTTGCAAATTATGGAACAAGTGTCTCAGAATGAAAATCAAGCAAATTTCATTACAAGTCCTAAATTACTTTTTAATTTTCTTACTACAAATCTTTGAAAATTTTCCATTTTTCACCTCAATCACAAATCATAGAATCAGAGAATCAAAGAATGGGTAAGGTTGGAAAGGACCACAGGGGTCATCTGCTCATGCAGGGCCATCTCAGAGCGCATGGCACAGGAGTGTGTCCAGACAGTTCTTGAATATATCCAGTGCCCAATATTCAAACCCATACTTTTCTTTCTTTCCCATAAATTTTTTTTGGAAAAGAAATGTACTCCAAAATCTGAAGTACAAAATCAAAATTTATTCAAAAGCCTAACTAACACCTGAACAGAAGAAGTCCAACATACACCAAAGTGATTTAAAAAAAAAGCCCAGATAAAGCTGGACTTGTTTTAGCTTTTCAGGAATTTACTTTACAACCTGAACTTTCCATATACTGCTTTTAAAATATAAGGTTTTGCAATGTTGAATACTAATATTAGACCATTCTGCTAGCCCCTATGGTTCTATTTGAAAAATGTTTTCACACATTCATGTCTCTATAAAAAAGACCAATAAGAAAAACTCTTCTAGCACCATCAAATAAACCGTAATATTTAACCATTAATAAACCACAGATATCTGGTATCCATATATTAAAATTGGGTAAAAAAAGTATTTTAATATTTGTACTGTTAAAAAGAACTTAAGTTACAATATGTCCATAAATTGATGTCTACACCAGGGGCAACTCTTAAGATATGACAATTCATAACAGCACATCCACAGAGAGGATTCATGTATTAACCCCGGATATATCCTGGATAACCAGGATATATTAACGCTGAAATTAAGAGATTTATTCTTCTTGCAAAGATACTCAAAGAGGTTGAAAAAATCTGATTTCACATATCTATTTCTCATGCCCAAGCATACATCAAAAAAAAACCTCACAATGATCAATTTAAAACCACAGTACAGGATCTTCTATTTGGAAGCAAGAATTATGCTCATCAGCTCCCCATATCCAAAAAAGCCCCAGATAAAACCCCAATACACAGTGGGGGAAAAATTAACTGAATTAATCAAATATTTCATTTTATTCCATTGACAATTCATAAACAACTATTTTGTGTTTAAGCTAACTTTGATGGACCTGTTAGCAATCCACACAAATATTTTATATCCCATCTGGAATTTTCTTAAATCGCTAATTTAACTATTCCATTTTTCTGTCATTAATATTACTCTCTGAAATGAACAAATACTTATTAAAAACAAAAATAGGTGTCTAATAACCGACACATAAGCCTCTTCTATATAAATGATTATCACTTCATTCTAAGAGTATGCATTAAGAACTATTAGCTCTTAAAATTCCTTCATGTTACCTCTCCTATGAGAGCAAGTATTTTATTGGCACAAAGTCAACAAACAGTGTAAGACATCTGGTAAACATCATTTTATCTTGTGTCTAATTGTTCAGCATGAAGAACTGTTTTTTCCTAAAACAAGGTACAGTTAAAATAGGGAAATATTTAGAAAACATAACTGATAAGTTCAACTGAATAATGCATTTATTCTCCTTTTGGTAAAATTACACACTAAGCTCAGACTTAATGGCAAGCAGCTCAGTAACAGCTCTGTTCATGCTCAGCTGGATCAGCCCTTCAATTAAATCTCTTTCATTTCAAGGTAATAATCAAAACAGCTGACAATTCAAGTGATATCTCCACATCCACATGCAAATGCAGTATTTCTTAATTTTCCTTTTAACAGGAAAACCGCGGCTGCAGGAACACAGCCCTAAATTAAACTATTAAAAAAATAATATTCTGAACTTCTTGTGTGGATGAAAGATACTATTAATGCTTAACTCCAGTTTTCTCCATTATATTTGCTGATATTTTTCAGCAGCTTTTACCAATTCACAAAAAAAAAAATATTTCAACCACTATCTTTAATAAATCAAACACAACTTACTCTTTAATAATGAAAGTAATGCTAGAATTCTTCTTTTCTATTTTAATCCCTTACTTCTTCATGGATTTGCTGCCACCTTTACAAATAAACTATTTTCTCAATACTACTTTTTTTTCCCCATACTTCCTCCAACACATCCAGCAAGCTGATTTCATTTCAGTGTCCTTTAGCCAGAAGACATGAGGAGGCCTTTGCTAGACAGTGAGATATTTACATATTCATTCTAGTGGAAACTTATATTCTTGCTCCATCCTAAATTTTTTACCACAATTCCTACTGTGAGGCATCAAAAGTGAGTATGTCTGATGCCATTTAGGATCAACACTGACTAAAGCTTTGGCAGATCTCTCAATCCCCAAGTTCTCAGCCTATTTTGAAGCTATTAATACAAGAGAATTAATTGCTTAAGCTGAACAAACCTCTCCAAATTCTCCCCTCCTAGAATCACCATGATCTCAGTACAAAGTAAGCAGGAGAGAGTAAAGTACACTCATGATGTAACAGCAGTTTATTTCAAGCAATGGGCAAAACAGAGCTGATTTGAGTAGAAAGGGGTTTTTTTCTTGTTCTCCCAGGCAAATTTATCTCTGGAAAGAGAAAACTTAGAGCTTTCTACATAACAACATTAATTGAACTTTTAGAAATTCATCCAGGATGATTCAGTTCCTTCAGAAGCAAACTAAAAACTTTCACACTTTAGGAGTTAATCCCAATGTGCTGGACATACAATCCTATCATGTAACAGACTTGGCTAAGGGCTGAACCTTGAGCATGTTGCCCAACCTTCACCTAAACAGAAGCAGCAAGCACAGATCCAAACTATATTTATGGCATTTTTTAAATATGTAAAATTGGGGTAAATACTTTGAACATTATAAAAATTCCACACTGACGAATATTTCAAAGCACTGAGGTTATCTGACATTCAAATACCGCAAATACCAAGGCAGTATCCACACAAAATTGCACCTGCATAACTTTTCTAGTGCTTTCCAAATCCCATGGTGACTCCTGTATTATTCCTTCTATTTCTGTGTGTTCTGAATTTCCAACTTAGCCCACCACAGTGATGCTTAAGTCCTATATCTGCCTAGCTAGCTAGACATCCAGCTCCCACCTGCTTTCACCATCCACCAAATCCACTCTCCAGCTTTAGGCTGGACTTTTAACACAAGCTTAGCTCACCCCTCCACTCAGCACACCAGGTGCTTCATCTGAGTTTGTAAAACAATGGTTTATGATAGGATTTATGAAGTGGTGGGATCTTCCAACTTGCTACACCATATAAAGTGAAATCCAAGCAAAGATGTAGAGACGTTTGTCTCTTGGAACTGAAATAGAAAAGAGGAAGCAGAACATGGAAATCTAAAAATGCAGAATATTCTTGTGATCACTCTCCTGCAAAGCTCAGTGTCCAAAATGAGTGAGCAAATAAGTAATGAAAAGCCCTAAGCAACACAGATGGCTTTTGGGTGTGTTACATCCCGAGTCATTTGTCAAGTCCTTACTTAAAACAAACCTTATCAGATCAGAAAAAATGACAAAAAAAAAAAAAAAGACTCCTGGGTCTGCTTCTTCCAAAAGAAGTTTCTCATATGCTCCAACAATAAAACAATGACATCATTTTTGAGTAATACAAACGTCCCAAGAATTAGTAACAAATGATTTTTTGTGTCTTCTCTTAAAAAGCTAATGTGTTACTAGCAACAGAGCTGAAGTTTCTCAAAGAATTATTTTCAAGAAAGCAGATTCCCTTTAATCAGTGAATGACCTCTGAATGGTCCAGACATTACAACATACTCCGTCATTGGTATCAAAACCATTTAATTTCTAAAATTCAATTTAAAAGGTTTTGGATTTTTACTTTCTATTAAAGAAACACTTTCTGAATCATTTTAGGAACTATGTTCTACAGTTAGACAAAAGTGCAGCTAAGTGAAAAGAGATGCTATTTAAATTAATTCTGTTTAAAACCAGTGCTTCAACAAAAAATGATAAACAGAAGATGAATGTAAGCATGGGAGCTTACGCAATTGTTGGTGAAAAACTATTACAGCTACTTCATGCATACAAGTTGTAGAAACTACTTGGGAAAAACCTGAAATGCCATTAGGATAATACAAAACATCACACAACAGCTGGGCAAATATCAAATGTAAGATCAAACTTTTAATGTTACTTTTTTGTGCCTTGCAGCAACCAATTCAATGTCCTCAAATATCCCAGTAACACGCATCACGCAGCTCCATTGCAGAGATTTGTATCACAGGTAAGTTGTAATGGCATGTACTAGTTATACAATTCTACTATACTTATTTTTTCAAAGACATAACAATACAGCATTCTAATGTTACATCTTTATATATATAGCTATATATTTTGCATATATGTACCTTTACATATATATAGATAATTTCCTCTTTTTTTCTTTCTTTTCTTGAAGATTGTTTCCCAGTTTTCCCTTTTCAGACTACCCAGAAATTACAAAGGCTAATGATAAAATTAAGAAAAAACCCTATGGCTGAATAGTACTAAGTCATTTATAATTTTCCCAAGTCAATCAGGGAAATGTGCCTTTAAGCCTGTTCACCACTATTTCTTCTCATCAGACACACACATGAAACTATCTTTCACCAATAAATCCTTGAAGCCTTTGGGTGTAAGCAACAGTTTGAATCTACAAGATTTTTAGCTTTTCAAATCCATTGTGGTATCACTACTAGGGCAGGTGATAAGGGGCACATAAATGGCAACAGAGAGTGAGCAGAAATTAAGGGCCTCATGACAGCAAGGTGTGGTTAGGACTGGATATCTTACTTGTGACCTTCTATTGTCCTGGAGAGACACTAAGAAGTGCTTTGAACCTTGAAGCTTTTTGATCTAGATGTCTCTCAAGAGCTACTCATCTATCCTCAATCTTAAAATCTTAATGCCTGCATCACTTGAAATAGAACGCAAGCTATATGATGCTTCAGGACATATGTATTTCATCATTCAAGAAAAAAATTAAGTTTTATTTTTGTTTTTTTTAATTTCACAAAGCAGATATATTTTCAGAGCAGCAAGTTATTAGATTGATGATATTTCCCTTTGCTTACTGCAGTAATTAAATTGCACTGACATGAAACTGTTTTTCTCAACAGGCTTGACCTTAAGAAAGTCTCACTGGATGCAGACGTTTTCTTTGACAACAATCCTTAGGTATCATCCAGCACATAGCTACTTCATTAATCAAGAGAATGGAGACAATAAACTAAATATCTCCTTTCATCAATACTTTCCCCTAAAACACAAGGTTTAGCCTTTTTTTGCTTATTTATCAGTTTTGATTGTTTTTAAGGCATTAACAGCTCATTTCAATACAAATGGTCAAGTCAAGAAGCCAGCTTTGTATTAGAAACATTTTTTTTACAATTTCTTTGGGAAAAGCTTGCTATGTTATTGACCACTGGCTCTGAGCTGTAAAGGCAAAGCTGAACTTCCCCCACTGTTCATTATCTTCAGTATTGATTCCTAAATGAGACCACACTCACCATTCAATGTCAGCTCTGCTGACTCCTACTAGTAGATCTCAACCAGCTGTGTGTGAGAAAGCAGGGACACAGCAGGAGGGATGGGAAGATTAGGGGACAAGCAAGAAAAACAACAAGAAGTGAAGGTAGAGATGCAAAACTACTTTGGAGCATTATCATCTAAAATAAGTGGCACTTCATGAACTCCGTGACCAGGCATCCATGTTTGTCAATGCTGCTTTATGGATACAGACCCGGCACGCTTTTAGGCTTAATCCTCAGATCAACAAATCAGAGAAACAATTTCTCCATGACAAGCTTGTACTGAAGATCACATAGATAAATGCTGACAAATCTCAGCAATGAGTGACTCATTTAAAAAATTTTATTTGAAAAGGGTTTACTTTCCAGTTGGCAGCTTTAGGCTATTACTGGCAAAAGATATTGTTGTCAAGTAATTGGTCACACCTACTAAAACAAATGTGGTTAAAATACAAATACAACACTAGTTTCAGCTGTTCGTAAAAGTCAAAAGGTAGTGAAGTATTGAAACAAAATTTCAGGTTTGCTAGCCTCTGGAGGAATAAACAACAAAACGTGTATTTAAGTAAGTAGATCCCAACAAAATGTAATAGTAAATTTTTTAATGGACGTTCTTTCTGCACATACTTACAGGTTGAGCAGACTAATAGTGCTCTTGCCACAAGCTCACTGAGTAACTTCCACTTCTGCTTCACTCTGGAAGTGACAACTGGAATGAGAATCTCTGCAGGGACGTAGAACTGAATTGAATACGTCACAAAAATCCCAAAGGAGTAAAGAATTTTTACAGACTGATACAACCTGTTGAAAATATTTAAAGACATGTAAGTATATAAGTTGCAAATTCCTCATAAAAAATTAGCTTGGTGGTGGCCCTAAGTAGATACATATATATATATGAAAAAATATTTTTCCACAGAAAACATGAATATAATATTTTAACTGCCTAAAAAATTGCAGAAGATAAGCCAACTAGAGTAAATCTTGCAATAAAGTCCAGACATACTTACCACGTTACTTGTGGCTGAGTAAACAAATGACAAAGAGCTATCCATGCCTCTAACAGTTTTAAATTTAGGTAAGTTTTTAATTTGTGCTGCATTAACTACAAGTATCTTCCATTGTTTGCAGCAAACTGACAGAAATTATGAGTCTCTTTGTAGTATTTTCTTTCTATGGACATAATAAAAATTTTGGGTAAGGGCTTGGTTCATTTACCATGTGGTGTTGTGTGTTCACAACAGGGAAAGGGAATATTTCTCAGAAACAACTTGTTTTAACAGAAGATGATGCCAAGCAGAACAGGCACTGAAAACTTTGGTTTTTGCTTCGGTCCTTAAAAAGATGTTCAACTGAAGCAAAGCCAACATGCATAAGTAAGAAAATAAAAAACAGCAGTAAGAGTAGGGAAAGAACAAATAGGACCTTAATCTCTGTATCTCTCAAAGCCTGGCAGGGGTCACTTAAAGCATTCTCTCTTTGAGTATCACAGTCTGTATCTGCATTAGTAAATAAAATCCAGCTAGTACTGCTTTTGGCCCCTTATCCTGTGGTCAAATGGCACAGCATAGCAAAAATTTTATCTGTACAGCTTATCTCTTTTCCACCAAGATGGAAATTTTTTTCTATCTCTTTTCTATGATTCTATGATATGAAGAAGAAATAAAAGTAAGCTTCAACTAAAAATACATTTTGACAAATAGGTCTTAAATAATCTGTATCAAAGTTTTGGCCGTCACTGTACACAACTCAGGGAATCTCCAAAGGCACATTCAAGTGGACAGAAAAACTATTACATCAATTTACATGTTGACATAATGGTGTAGTTAGTTTAGAAGCTGCTGCTTTTGCGACGTGCGTTATTTTTGACTGCTGAGCAGCTTTTAGAAATTCAGAAGGAGCAAGAGCTCTGCAAGACTGTCCTTATTCCAGAAGCTTAGATAGATTTTATCTATTTAGGTTAAATTTTAGCTTACCAGATACCCAGAGTTTACCTTTACTCCTCAGGCTTCTGACTACCCTAAGCCTTTACAAAAGTAATTTCTAAAATATATTCAAAAACATGATTCAAAACTTTAAACACACAGTTGTTCAATGTAAGCATCTCCATTACACTATTTTTCTACAGCTCTCTGAGGATTAAAACTTTCCAAATTTTAAAAAAAAAAAAGTTGTATTACTGAAGTGATTTTACTAATAATTTAATACCATATTCCAATCAGAAAAAGATGAGTCCTTAGGCTACCTTTTAATAAAAATTTCAATCATTCATCTGTACTAAACCTCTTTTCAATTCTACATTTTGGATTTCATTACACTCATTTTAAGGGTAGAAACACTGGCAAGTAGTGCAACAAAGCTTCTAGAACAACACAGCTAGACCAAACAGAGCAATAATTATGTGAAGCTTTCATTTGAACTAGTCCCATGTGAAGTCTTGTCAAACTTCAATACACTAAAGTTTGTGCAGTCATTAACTTTTGGGATTCACAGTAAGGGAACTGTTGCACAAAGACTGTCACTTACATCTTAACAAAAAACGGATGGTGGAAAGAACCCTCATATTCAGCCTTAAGTAGACAAGAACACTAAAGAGAACAAAGAAGCAATTTTTTTTTTACAATGAGGGTAGTGAAGCTGTGGATGCCCCATCCCTGGAAGTGTTCATGGCCAGGCTGGATGGACCTTGGAGCAACCTGGTCTTGTGAAAGATTTCTGTGTTCATGACATGGGACCAAAACAGACGATCTTTAAACCTTCTCTCCAACCCAAACCACTTTACCAATCTGTGAGACCCAAACCAAGGACACTACCAAGTACTAAAGCAAAATTTTCTATCATCTACATCTGCAAATACTGGATTACTCTTTAAGTCAATTTTCAACATATTCTAAGTAATATATTATGCTGAATGACAATTTGTACTTCCAAACACCATTAAAATAGAACAGCACTAAGTCATTTATCCAAAAGCACCAATCTAGCAGGATTTTTTTAGGAATATAAGCAGTCCTCTACTTAAATTAAACCTAAGAACCTAACCAGTCTAGGGCCTATGTATGCCTACCAGTCAATTCATCTGTGAGGACATCAAATAAAACTCAGAAAGAGAAGAATTTTAATTTAATTTTATTTCTCAGGAAAGGCTTATTTTTAAGACAGGGGTTGTCCAGCTGGAATTAAACACATAAGCCAAGTCTCACTGCTTAGATACATTCCAGGGTCTTTTGCCTGTCTTCTTATAAAAAAATTTCTCTGCTCCTTGCAATTTCTCTATTTTAAACCGGCAACTTACTGGCTTTTTATGTGAGGACCAAATGGCAAAATACTGTCCTACAGTTCACTGGACATTTGTTTTGCTAGCCCAGTTAATTGCAACCATTTGTCCCTCGGTACTGTACCAGGTAGACCCACAGTCCTGCACAGCAACAGCATCATACATCACAATCCCTGAGTGCACCACTGAGCTGCTTCTCCTAATTTTGTTTGGTGCTCTGGGGTACTCTCCAGAGTAAGACAAAAACAGATGACTTTGTTAACTGTGGATATGTGCCTTGACTAGCTTTGAGGTTATTACACTTATAATGCCAATTTTCAACCCTATAGAGCACCAGCTTCCACCTCTTTTATTATCTGTTTCCTTGCATTAGGCCTGCAAAACCATCAGGACAAATATCATCACCATCATCACATCTGCATTGTAGCCAAGAGCTATTTGAAACTACTATGTGAACAGCTCTGTTAGACAGCAGGGATGCAGAATAAAATTCATTCTGTTGCTTGCATGAGCACAATAAAAAGCAACAGTGAGCAGCAACCTTAGCTTATTGCACATTCCTCTCACTCCTTTTTTTAAGAGCACCTCTCTTAAGGCGCAAATAAACCCAAAGCTACTATTTAAAACAAGCTTTTCACTAATCTTATAAATAACAAGGACTGCCACGTTATATTAGAAATAGAAGTATTTTTCCTTTCAGCTGCATCACATAGATTAGATACAGTAAACATTTTCATACTTCTGTTTGGTTCTTATTTTTATGTCAGAGAATCACAGACTGGTTTGGGTTGAAAGGAACCGCAAAGATCGTCCAGTTCCAACCCTCCTGCCACGGGTATTACCTTTCACTAGATCAAGTTACTCAGAACCCCCTTCAGTCTGGTCTTTAACAGTTCCAGGGATGAGAAGTCCTCTCTGGGGAACCTGTTCCAATGCCTCACCACACAGAATTTTTTGTTAATTTCTAATCTAAACCTGCCCTCCTTTAACTCAAGGGCATTCCTTCTTGTCCTGTCACTACATACCCTTGAGAAAAGTCCCCCTCCAGCTTTCTTGTAAGCCCTCTTTAGGTACTAGAAGGTGCTGGAAAGTCTTCCCAATGCCTTCTCCTGACTGAAAATCCCTCAGCTTGCTCAGCCTGTCACAGGAGAGGTGCTTCAGCCCTCTGATCATCTTAGGTTGTCCTTTGGACTTGTTCCAACAGGTCAACATCCTTCTTATGTTGGGGGTTCCAGAGCTGGACACAACACTGCAGGGGGGTCTCAGCAGAGCAGAGCAGAGCAGAGCAGAGCAGAGCAGAGCAGAGCAGAGCAGAGCAGAGCAGAGCAGAGCAGAGCAGAGCAGAGCAGAGGGGCAGAATCCCCTCCCTGGCCCTGCTGCCCACACTGCTCTGGATGCAGCTCAGGACACATTTGGCTTTCTGGGCTGGGAGTGCACATGGCTGGCTCATGATGAGCTTTTCATACACCCACACCCCCAAGACTCCCCCCAGAGCTGCTCTCAATCCACTCCCTGCCCAGCTTCTACCTGTGCTTGGGATTGCCCCACCTTGCACTTGGCCTTACTAAATTCGTAATGTATATACAATGAACAGATATGTATGATGAGCAATATCCCAAAAAACTGGGGAGGGGAAGGGAGAAGGGAAGGGAGAAGGGGAAGGGGAAAGGATCCCATAAAATGAAAAAACATTAAGGTCCAAATCTCAGTTCATAAAACAGGAGTATAAAAACAAAGTAAGCAAACAAGCAGTAGGAAATAAATCAAAGTTCTAGCAACGAAAAAAAACATTCATCCTTCAAGATGCATTTTTTATACTTTCCTGTAATAAACACTGGAATCAGTCTGGCAATTAAACAAAACTTCTTAAGAATATTAAAAATGCATAGTTCACATTGACTCCAAGGAATGAAAATGAAGAAAGAGAGTGAAAAAGTAACATTTAAAAATTAAGAACATTCTTTACACGTGTTCTCTTTTTCAAAGAATAAAAAAGTCAGCATTCAGTTCATCAAAGCAGGGTTTTTTTCCCATAATTTGAGATTTCACTACTTTAATAAGCAACTACAACAGACATTGAACAAGTAGATGCAAGTATATGACCTGTAAGACATTATTTGATCAGAATAAAAACATTAAAATATTTTTCCATTTTAGCACTTTTGTACTGCTGATATACCTGATTTTGTGCCTATCAGACAAAAATACTAAAAAAAAATATATTAGGATAGTTAAGAGTATATCCACCCACAGACAGATACAAAACTAACAATACAGCAGCTGAAATCATCTTCAGCGCATCTTCAGCTCATGACATGTGCAGCCCTCATAGCTGCACATAAAAAAAAGAAAGCTAAATAAAATCTAAATAAAAATTGTAGTATCCTTGAGACACTGGCAAACATAAGTTTATTTCTCCTGACAGAAAGTCATCATATACACTATCCATCAACTTGCACTTGAACTACAAACCTATTCATCTTTATGTCTTCTATTCCATTTGTTCATCTGCTAAACTCAGTGATTACACTAAAACAGGGCACTACATTACCAGGACATCCAAAGTAAAAGTAGCTCATTTCAGAACTGCATGACACCTTGTTGCAAACTGCATATTTCCTCCTTCAACAGTCCTGGAATTAGCTCCTTCTAGAGATGGAATGATTTATAATATCATTGATCAGTCTCTATATGCAAGTCCTTTTACTATGGAAGAAATTACTGGCTAGGGCCACAGCTCTTTTGCAGATATATTAAAAGTCTGAACACCCTGATGGCAATGAGGCATGGAACAACCTTTGCAACATTTCTGCCTTCTAGGTTACTGCATTTAAATCACAGAGGCACTTACCACTTGTCCTGTGGCAGGTTTAAAGTTATGCTGCCTTTGACTTCATCCCCAAAGCGCAGATACCCTAGGGTGGCCAGCGAGATGTACAATGCCATGACTATTCCCATCCCAATGTTCAGTGCCTGGGGGAAACGTGTGCTGTCCTTCATCCTGTTTTCCAATGGCAGCACCTGGAAATACAGGGAGAATTCATCACATCTTATGTTCTCAGAGTAAAACTACTTGTCTCCCCTCTTTCAATGCCAATTTCCAAAATTCAGGTGATTGTATAAATAAGTAAGATTATTCTACAGTAATGTTTTACTGCTTGGATGGTCACAATGTTTTATGTACCCAATAGAAATACTTGGTTATTGAAAAGCAGATATTTTGGCTGGAAAAAAAGCATCGGTGTGGAAATATAAAGTAATATTTATTGGCTAGAAAACCTGTCAAGAGAAACTTACAGTGTCCAGATGAAAATACATAAGCAATGAGAGGAACATGATTTTTTTTTTTTTTCAGAATCACAGGATATTTCTTCTAATCTTGTCAGGTATGCCTGCACTGTCAGCCTCCACCACAGACAAATTTGGAGTCCATGACTACCAGAATGCAGTCCCATGCAATTTTTCATCTCTCTGAGAAACAGGGCAAGCCAAACTAAGGACTGCTTTTCCTAAACATAGTGCTTTGAGCCTCACACAGTCAAGCCATCTCACTGGGCTGCCATCACTTCAAAGTGAAGACACAGGCATTACAACCATTACTGCATGAAGTTTGCTGGAGACTGCCTTTTACTTGTACTCTACAGCATTCAGAAAAATACATTCAGTAAGTTCCAACTTCAGTTTTTAGACACCCAGACAAAATTTCCAGGCAAGGCAGTAAAACCAAGTGACAAGCTCACATACTGCTCTTCCCACCTTCAATTTCACTAGCAAAACAGATCCTTTTACATCATTAAAACACCAGCCAAAGGGATACTCCTAGACAAGCACACTTTCCCCACCTCTTTCAGGAAAACCATACAGTCATCTTAAATACTCAATATGGAACATAGCCCGAGATTAAGACACCTAATACTGTATGTCTACATCTAAGTGAATCTAATCTACTGTTGCCTTAAGATTTTAGCTTTTTATATTTTTCACATATTAGTAATCCTGCAATTCTTTAGTTCATAACTCTAAATTCTGTATAGAGTATTAGCTACTGTTTTCCCATTTTGGTCAGACAAAACAACTCCTCTCTAGGCCTGGGAATAAAGGACACCTCACTGTCTCAGCCTGGAGAGATGTAAACAAAAGTGAGTTGGGGGGAGCAAACTTGGGGAAAAAATGACTTCATTACCTGAAGCTTTAACTGGAAGATTAACCCCCAGTATGCAAAAGGACCAAACTTATGGAACGTATGGAAACCCATGACCCATCATCCATTTTTGGGTGTAGCTTTGGGTAGGGGGATTCATCTGCTCTAAATGTACCTGAAGGCTCTTCAATAAATACAACTGCTTTTTATTCTCTAAATTTTGTCTGGCCTCTGTTTTTAGGTAGTCCCAAAAAGGCATTACTATAATTAAGTTAGGAAATGAAGATCTAGGCAATACAGACAGTGGAATAAAGTTCACAGTCCAGCTTATCTTTCAGTAGACATGCAGGTTATATTTGATGAACAGTATGGCACAGTTAATTAAAGAAGCTTGTCATCCCTGGTTAGCACTTATGTCATATCTAATAAAGACAAACAGTGCAATAGGGGTTGCCTTGTAAAAGCTACTGTTCATCATATAAAATTGCTTTTTAATTGACTGACTATTTACTATTTAAGTAATATGAGTTATGAAAAAAAACAGATTTCATCCTCTAATTAACTAACAAATTGATATATCTGAATTGCTGGCATACTATTTTCTATAGGGTAATTACTCCTTTCCTCCTAATCACTCACTGACATTTATTTCCTGACTTGTAGCATATCACCATTGACAATCTATCCCACATGGCCCTATTTCTCCTATATCTAAAATCCCAAAATAGTAATTTTACACTTGGGAATCAAGAGGTGCCTAAAAAGGTGCACACAGAGAAATTTTTATTCCTATTCAATTAAAATGCATTATAAATGTCATTTATGTATTTCAGAGCCTCCACTGCTGATCCTATTCCTCCAGAAAAGAACCTGAGCTTGGACTATAACTTGATCTGGTGGGGAATGCAAAATATAAGCAAAGAGTTTCAAAAATTAAATCATTTTTTAAATGAGTGTTGAGCAGCAGGAAGAATACAAAAAGAAATGTGGTCTGTAACAGACTCTGACCAGGATATCTACCTTTTTAATTTTCTTACATTTTACCAAAGTTCTTTTTACAGGCAGACAAGATTATCATAGAATTGTCTATGTGAAAATTAGTTCATAAATAAAGGAAAGGACTAGTGGCACATACTGTGTTCAATGTGCTTGACTCCAAAGAAAGTATTGAAATTTTTTTTTTAAATTTCTAACTATACTTAAATTTTTACTCTTTAGCATTTAAACCCAACCAGTTTAGCATTCAAACCCAGAAGACCTGTGTTTCTCCAAGAAAACAAAAACATTAAAAAAATAAAAACAATTTAAAACCATTACAGGGAAATGCTCTTAAGCATACACACTCTGCTTTTTAACTATCACTAAACCAAGTTTACTCATTAAATGCAATATCATTTCCTGTATACTTATGAGTAAATCAGAATAAAATACACCCATTTAAACTCATGTTCTCATATCATCATCCTCTCTTTAATGTTACAACTTTCATTTTTGCTGAGTTTAAGGAAATGAGACACTAAAAGAAATACAGGATAATAAGACTGTTGGTGAGAGACCCATTAACATACGTAGATCTTGAAATTACATTTAAAAACTCAAATTCCTCTCGGTTTATCCTTGGGTTAGCATCAGGACTACATGTGCCTCCAAGGCTGAACAAATGAGAATGATAATGCAGCCTTTCCTGCATCACTCAGTCCAGGCGAGAGCGTCCCTTCCCAGCTGCTCTCTGAGCAGCAGCAGCAACAGCAATCTCCAGACAGTTGTCATTGCAGGAGATGCTTCCCTCAGTAAAACTGATCCCCAAAGAAATTATTCTAAGAACTTGAGCCAGATTTTATAGAGCATCCAGTATCACCTACTGCAAACAAGCTAAAAAGTTCTGTAACTCATGGGATTAACTTGATGCCAAGTAACAACCAATCACATGCATATTACACAAACACCCAGCTCCCTAAGCTGTTGAAGCTCATCAGGATCCAAAAGATCAGTGGAGTTTTCACAAGGAGACAGAGGCTGCTGGAATATATGATGTGAGCCAGTGCTTGTTCTGACACTGAGCCACTGGTAGGCAGCTACTGGATACAACTTCACCGTAAAATTTCTTTCCAGTCCCTGCACGCTTCTTCTTGCAATGACTTCAGAAAAGCTAAAGTTTCATCTGAATGCAAGAGACAAAGTTCTTTCAACAAATGCTTCTTAGTTCTGGTTTTATTGCTTCCTTTCTGGAACCAGGAGGTGAGACGTGTCAAGATTCAGTTTCAAAGATATGTTTTTTAACCTTTCTATTTAATGACTCTCTTCTGTGCTTCTGATATCCATGCTGTGCTTCCTTCGAGCTCTTTCTCCTTCAATTCATGCTGGTCCCTGTCAAAACCCTAAACACCTATGAAATCAGATATTTTAGACAAATCTTTTTCTTTTCAGAATTTTGCAATTTCCATCCTTTTTTTTTCCTCCTCGCTGAATAAACTCTCCATCATTTTTCTCTGACGCCTGCTACACAGTTTTTTCCTATAATTTTTGAGACATTTGCACACATTACTCCTATTATACTCCTTGAAACTTAATACTAGGTTTTTTAGTTACAATCAACCTTTGGTTTCTTAAAATTGCAAAACAAGCGCAGTACATCTTGCTTTCATCCACGAAATAAATTCAAAAGTATCCATAATTAACTGGCAAAGAATTATAACTGGATGTTTGAAATAACCTGGCTAATCTGGTATCATCCATTATGCAAAGTGCTTTCCCCTTCATTTCAAGCTGCCTGAAGTAGGTATAAACATTCCCAGTAATACCATTGCCTTCTCATCCCTTGTCTTGAATATGCTACTACATTCACAGTCTTCCTGCAAATAAGCTGCAGGGGACTACCTAATTTTTATCAGAAGTCTGTACTGTACTTTTCCTGTAAATAAAACAAAAAAAAACCCCAACAACAACAAGAGAATTCAACCTGCAGGCAGTCAGATAAACTTTTATTTTAATTTTCATAGCCACTGAAAGCTAATCTTGTGATGGATAGCTTAAGAGCAGACATGCTTAATGCTTAAATACATATAGTCATCTTTCCATTTCTCAGGAAATCACACTAAAATGGACATCCTTTATCCCCTGCACTTTTAAAGTAAGTATTTCAGGTAGATAGCTATATAGAAGTTTTGACTAGCTTAAGCTAGAGACAACTCAAGAATTTTGGAAAATTAAATATATTTATTAATTTACTCAGGGGGAAAAAAATCCATCTCTAATCATACCCTACAGCAGCAAAATAAAGCTCTGTTCAGTCAAAGCAAAAAAAGCTGGTATCAAAGGTATTCAAGATATGTAAACTTAAATTCTACTACCTGACCTCCAAAGACAAAATATTAAATCCTCAGCTAACCAATGCAGCACAGGCCTGGCCCATTCCTAATTGTTTGCAGAAGGTACCAATGAATTCATCTGCTCACTGAAAGGTGGATTTACAACCACACAGCCTACAGGGGGACTGTCTGCAGAAAAAAGTATAGTTTTCATGAAGTAAAAGAATAATAACAACATACATCATTATTATACTGCCATGTTTGCTTGCCTGTCCTAGTGCATCTCCTCTTGCACTGCACAGAAAAAGGCCCATGCAATATTTTGAGCAACAGGCTTCTACTCCATCACTTTTAGATATTCTTTTAAAGCTCACTCTCTTTAGTAAGCTAGAGAACATCACTATTTGGAACACGTACCATAAACAATCCAATTTTCCTTAAAAGATACCTTAAGACTGCAAGCAAAAGTGCAGCTACTATTACCCAAGGAAAAACGTAAGCCAAATGGTCACTGTACATCATTTTTTATAGTAAAAGTTTTATATGAAATAAATAAATCCAGGAGACAAGTTCTTACTAAAGAACACACTGCCTTCTGAAATCTGCTGAGCAATTCCAATCGCTCCAAAAACCAATCTCCTCAGATTCCAGTAAAGCCACTGTTTCACCTAGAAAAAGAATTACTCACCTACACAGAAAAACAAACCCAATCTACCTCCCTATTCTGATGGCCTTGATTTAACAATGCTTGAAGGAACTGTGTAAATCTTATTTAGCTTGCCATCCAAACTTGCATTTCCTCCAGGGGTTCTTTTTTCTTTTGTAATGTTCAAGTTTATTTATCACATAATTATTACATTTATTTAATCTTTAGCTTGCTCTGAAATTTAACAGAAGTTCTGCAGGTTTGTGTATTATCATGTCCTATGTGACCTTGTGAACATAATCCAAAAACTTTCTCTCCGATGCAAACTGAAAATGATAAAGTAGCTTTTTAGTTCAGTCACCAATATTTTTAAGTATTTTTGAATATTTGTCCTGTCAAAATCACTGAAGTGTTATATGCTTTTCTGGCCTTTACAATAGTATGCAATTTTATCCAGCAAAAGATATATGTTAATAGAAAATTATGTTTCGAATTTATCAGACAGTTCCAGCCCCCAGTCACTTGGACTGCAGCCTACAGACTATACAGTACTGTGGTCTAATATGTTCTGTATAAGTTATGCTACTCTCAAAATTTCTACAGGGAAAGTGATAAAACAAAAAATTACTTAGAAATGCAAATGTTGCTGGAGGGTATATTTCAATCTACTGCAATAATACATAAAGATGTACTATATGATTGTGTATTTCTGGAGTCTTTCTGGCTCAGGAGGTAAAAATGAAATTTTCCAAAGCTGCAATGGCATTTAAATATTTATTCCAGCCAATGACCAAACACATGCTGAATTTAAGTCCCCTCAAAATAAATTATAATGATTACTAAGTTCTCACCTATCCATACCTGCTTCTTTGTAGGCAAGAGACAAAAAATTTACAAACCTCAATCTGTTTCAATGCAAGTGGTTTAAAAAAAAATGTCTTCCAAAAAGGTCTTTTGTCTTCTATCTGAAATGCTCCTCCACCCATATGTTGCTTTAGCTTCTAAAGGGACACACAACAAAGTATACACATATTGCAAGGACCTGCATGGGGCTGCACAAATTCCATTACCACAGAAGTGAAAAATAAATTACAGTGGTTTCCACTGGGGATTAATGAGTATCACAAGAAGTGGGATTAAGGATCTACAAAATTGTATAACTCTACACACAGAAATTTCTCTGCCCTGGGATAAGAGCCTTGAAAATACAGCCATGTACACCCCTGGATCAACAGCTAAAAAACAATAGGAACCCAACACAGAAAGTGTTTCGTATGTCACACTTTACATGGCCATCACTGAAAGAAGTAATCACCCAATTCTGAAAAAAAAAAACAACCAATCAATCCAAATAGAAGGAAAACACTGACAATTTTATGTTTCTTGAAACAATTCAACACACTTCAGCTTGCCTTGAGGGTGCACCACCTTGACAGTTGCACTACTCATCACCTTTCCCATGAAGCACACACACAGCTCAAACACAAGTCAAATACACAAAGTTGAAGAACACACACCACATCACTTCCTGCTGTAATCTTCTCATTCCAAATGCCTTCACCATTACAATTACTTTTCCTTTCCACCTCTCCCAGTTCTTTTAGGATTCTTTCTTCTGCTGCTCCTGACAATTCAGTATCATTTTTCTGTGGAGGCCAGTAGGCCAACTGGGAGAGTCCACAGCACTCCCCGGAGCGAAAACCCCTAAGGCGGTAACCCCCTCTTTGTTAGGGTGAGGAAGAAGCTTCTCCCAGCATGTCTTTTTGTTACATGCAGATTCAATGCAATCCATTGGCCCTTCCCCCTCACTCCACCCCTGTGCCCTCATCCCATTGGCCCTGTTCTATCCCACCCCCTGCTTTTGTTATATAACCCCATATCCTCTGACTATCTGGGGCTCTCTCACTCGAGCTCTCTCCCCTCCACTGGGAGAATGAGAGTCTCCTTGTCCCTGGACCCCTTCAAGGCAGAAGTTCAATAAAGATTCTCTGTGGAGCCCCACACAAGGACTCCATCCCTCCTTCTGCACTGCCCAAATCCCAAACAGCTGAAATCACACACAGAAGTGCGGATGTGCCTGTGCCCCCACGACTTCCTTTTATGGACACTTCTCCAGGCAGGTCACAGCACTCTGACCAACCACCAACCACGACATTTTTCAACCAAGGTGTTTATTAGGGAGCCAATCCCAATGCCTGCAGAAGTGTTCAGCAGTATGCTAATTAGGGCTCTCAGCTGTGGGAGAACATGAATTAACAAAATATTTTAGGTTTAGGAAAGGTATTCTTCAGCGAACATTCAAGAACATTACTGAGTTAAAGATTCTTTTGACAAACTGATGGGTCTATTAATACCTAGTATTTTCAGCCATACAATAACATTTTTTCCCAGCTTTTGTCTCCATCATCCTTGATTCAATACATGTAAATTATTCATGATTTACAATAGATTTAAATTAGAAAATAAATATGTTGGCAAGATATTTAAGAGGTAAACTAGAACTTAAACTTTATTTATTTTTACATAAAGACACAACCATGTGCACACATTGCAATGCTACCTTCATCAATGAAAAGCCTGCACAGAGCCTATTATAGATGGTAAAGTTAAGATGCTGCTGATTAAATGACAGACATGAAAGTCTAAAACTAAAGATGTGAGTATTTATTCTAGCCAGCTCCTCTCTTCAGGAAGTTATTAAAATTTCTGCATCTTCAGGGTATATTCAAAATCTTTGCCACATCATGAAGACTTACACTTAAATACTACTTAGATAATTCCATACACTGCAGGTAAGTACTTACTCAGAACATAACAGAAAGGAAATCTTATCCAACCATCACAACGAAGTTCAAAAATGCTGCAGTTTAGAAGACTTACAGAAAGATGGGCCAAGGGGACAAAAAATATGGCTCAAAAAAAAGCCAAATAAACTGGATAAATATTCCTGCCCAAAATTATTTAGCTATGTTTCTTAATCATACATAATATCAGCATAAATCATGTGTGCATCACTCTGCCTCTACTGCATTTATAATTCAGGAAGACAAGTCTTCCATACAAGACAGGGCCACATTGAAAAGGAAAATTAGCTTCTGTACCTCACTGAAGCTGTGTCTCAGACCCCAAAACCTACCTGCCATGAGCTGGCAAGGCAGAGCACGACAACTTGGCTCTCTGTCATTCTTGCTCTTTGTCCCCTCCTCCAAATTCACCAACAACATAATGATTAAGAAAAGTTCCAGGCCAGTAAGCAGTAAACTTTAAATATTTGTTTTAAAATGTTTGTTCTGCCATGCATGTGTATCTTAGGTTTTCTAAGGAAAAAGAAACATTTGAATTTTGCAAGCATGCGTGTGGGATACTACCTGAAAGGAAGTTATCTTAGGAGGTCTTTTTGTGTTATTAAGAATTGCCTTTAAAATAAGAAATAATAAAAGTACAATATGTGCAAACAAATGGTTCTCCAGGGTGCAAGCAAGTTTCTCCATTCTCTGGAAGTGCAAATTACTGGTAAGGAATATTTAACTTGATAAAGAGGTGGTATCAACTCGTCTGATACTTTATCAACATTCATCTGAATTGGGCAGATGTTTATTTTTTACAGTTTCTGATACAACATCTTTTTATCTGCTTCATCTAGCAACATTCTCTGTTTCTAACACATTTGCTCATAATTGTTTCCAAATTTTGCACAGTAGCTATAGCACTTCTTGGTAAAGCAACATCTAAAGTTCACATTTACCATATACTATACGTTTAGTAGTAGGTCATCTCCTCAGTCATCAAATCCAGTCAGTTACACTTGCTTGTCCAAATATTAAAACATCCTCAGAGCAGTCCCACCTTTCATATTTTGAGGATACAAGTCTTTGCATCATCCCAAAAGAACACCTATGGAATTGACATACCTTGGTCCAAAGGGCTGATGCCGCAAGTAGATTTAGATGATGTCATGTTACCTGTTAAATGTCTGCTTCTGACAAATACAGTCTGGTCTTAAGGACAAGGGAATCATGCCATTGGGTTTCTTTTTTTTTTTTTTTTTTAAGGACAATACTAATCTGTCAAAAGAGTTTTTGACAATGAGAGGCTTTTATCTCAAAGCCACAGGCCTAACAAGCTCATCTGCATTACTTTCAAAATCCAAATAATGACATTTTAAAATGATAATCCACTTAGTTTTCTCTTTTTAAATCTTCTGGAATTGGTTAGCTGCTGCCTAATGTGATTCCAGAGCCTGTCTTCTGGTATACAAATACCACCCTATCTTCAGCTGCAAAGCTGTGATATCCAAGTTCAAAAGCAGTTTGAATAGACATCTTCAAGTAATAGGCCAAAATATAAGAAGTCTTATTTTCCAGACCTGAAATTAATGTTGGAAAGTAATGTTTTTCTCTTCACTAAGCTAATCTGTCTGCAGGACTCAACAGGAGGGAAAAAATTCATACTCAGTTGTAAAAGCTGTAGTTAACTTAGCATATTTATATGTAATGGAGAAGGAAAATTATATTTCTTGTTTAAATGTTATGATTCTATTGCTTGCTTCTTCCTCCTGAAGCTTATTATAAAATACCACTTCCACATTTGGATCTGTTTTTTTATATCTAGAACAAGAAACATCATCTGACTTTCGACTCAAAATATTCATTAAGTGTAACTGGTATTACATAAGCACAACATTATGCAAAGCTATTACCTGCACATGGCAATGCTACAGACAGAGCCAAGCCTGAAGGTGTTGGTTTACACCTTTCTAAAAAGAGCGTTCAAGACTCTTAACTTCATTTTGGACAAACTTAGTCTGAAGTTACTTTTAATTCAGTAACAAAATCTCACATTAATTTTAAAACCAGGCCTACTCACTTTTGGAACATGAAAGAGCCACTCAAATATGGTTCTTAAAAAATAATGCTTTCACAGAAGACGTAGCAAAATAATGTTGCATCTTCTGTGAAAGACATCTTCACTCTACTACATCACCCACAGCTCCTGTATTCAAGTAGTAGCATTGGTATTCTCTTCTCTTCTGTGGACTGAACACCAGCCCCATGATTTGCCAGGCAGCATCATCTGGCACAGGGAACCTACAGCCAGAGAGGACCAAACTACAGAGGGAAAGCAGCAGCTGCAGAATCTCCCAGCCCTGTACACAGTCCTGTATTCAAAAAGGTTCACAGCAGGCTGAATATACATTTTCTTCACTTCCAAATCAACATTCTGCCTGCTGAAGTGGAATCTTCACTTGAAAGCTTAAACAAAACCAAATATCTTACATGGTTTGTTGAATCCACTTAAGAGTACTGCATTTCTGTTGCCGCTGCTGTTCCACAAACCGAACTGATGTCACTAGTCAGTAGGATTTTCAGAATGTCACCCTGATGATCTCAAAACCTAAACTTACAAGTGTTGAAATCCCAAAGCAACTCTCAACACTATGAATGGTAACCCCGAGACTGACAGTACTGAGCTCTCAGCTGCTGTTTGGTAACTCGGGGTCAGTGGGTGCCCCTGCTGCCATCTTCTCCTGTTCCCACACAGTAATGATCCCCACCCAGCTGTCAAGACAGCCACCATTTGCAGCAGCAACCTTAGACCAATCTGCAGTAACCCCATTTTTACAGACATCTCTAAAAGGCAGCAACTAAATGAATAGCATAAGCAACTGACTGCAGCACATCTTAATCCTGTTACAAGCATCACTCAGAGTGTAGCATGAATTAACATTAATCAGCTCTTCAATAGCACTAACTGCTACAGCAGTTGTGGCAACAAAAAAACAACCTGCCTGGACTTTAGCAAAATGACAAAATTGTTCAAACCTGCCATCAAATAAGAGTCTAGACTGATCTCACAGGCAGATATGAACAGCTCGATTCATCACATTAATATAATCAATTCATCATATAAATTGTTTTTATTTTAATGAAAAATATCTCAAAATACTTTTATAACACTGGCTGACGAAATGTTTAAACTACCTCTTAGTTACCTAAGTGTTACTTTCTAGGCACTACCTTGGTTTGAGATTCTGTATTTTCAATTATAAATAGTCCACCTTTGAGTTATTAAAGACTCAAGTCAGTAAAATTGAGGTTCTTCAAGTCTATTTATTTAGGGATTGTCTACAGTCAAAGCAAGAATATTCCAAATTCCATACTGCTGATTTTCTTATAACACTATGACAGCTAATCAGTCCTAAGCTAATTATAGATTTCAACCAAAACCCATGTTCATACACTCATCATCTGTAAGACAAACACGGTCTCTTGAGATCAAGAAGAAAATTCTAGTAGGAACCTGCTGAATCATTGCAGCTCTCTGAAACACATTCCATTTAGTGAACAGGTCTTCTGTTTTATTATTAGTTTTATTACTAGTTTATTTATTAGTGTCGCTAATTTTCATTAGTTACTAATGAACTATAGTCATATTTTAAGTGATGAAAAGTGCTAAACCAAAAGAAAAAAAAATTAATATACATCTTTTGGAACAACGGGATGAAAAAAACCCAAGCAAGCACACTGAGAACAGTTTTCCTCTCTTGTCAGGTTCTGCTTAAGATGACTGCACCAGCCCAAAACCTCAGCATTTCTTTGTCCCTTTTCATAACACCCAGTAATCTGGCAGCTCTGAAAATGAGAACTGGCAAAACACACATTCAGATTCAAGGAGAAGGAAAATGAGACCTCATTACTGTTTCAGGCCAACTTATTGTATAAAATTAAGCAATCAAAATCAATTTTTCTGAGAATTAAGATCTTAAGGCTTCTGTTTATAATGCCATGTTCAGACAGCTTCAGAGTAATATGAGATATTTGCAAGACATTCCAGAACAGAATCTAAAATCAAGTCTCTAAAACCAAGACTAAGATTACATAAATCCATTTTAAGTGCTTGCAGTGAGACAGAGTAGACCAAGGCACCAATCTAATTAAATGAAGCTTTTTTTTCCTTACCAGAACTCAACCACATGGATATAGGAATGACAGTAAGACGGGGTAACAAGTTACCACACACCAGCTATATAACAGCTTTATAATGGTAACTTGCTGAGCTGCAGTTATCAATTAAATAATTCACCAAGAATTATATTAAATATTAGTTATGTAAAGAGGAAATGTCTTGTCTTGCTTTGCTTCACTTACCTTTTTTTTATTTCATGCTTCAACAATTTTGTTTAGTTCTGATTATTCAAATATATTAAACAGTTTTTTCTTCAAATTTTCTCTATAGTGCACGCAAATACAGCATAAGCATGCACAACAAACATTCTGCATGTCAAAAATCTCCCTGAGAGGCAGGGACATCTTAATATCAATCTGCATATAAGGAACAGACATTAAGGTATAGATTTTCACTTTCATTTCCATTTTTAAAGGTAGCCACATATTAACCGTTTTGTGTAATGTAAGCACACACACAAAGTGTACTGAACCATAACAGACATAAACATTTAATCAGTTTGCAAATATTAATAACAAGGTGAAACTTAACCATGCTTTCCATTTGCTTTGAAAAGGGATTAAATTATGACCAAGTGAAAAATAGAGATAGCCTATGAAGAAATATATGTAATACCTATATAACACTAATATCTAAATATAAAGCAGCATTTTTACATTTTAAAGGTACAAATAGAACAAACCCTATATCATTAAGCTCCTCAATAATACAGAGAAAAAAATTTGGAGTTCTTAAAGATGTCCTTAGTAATAACCAGGGTGCCAAATAAGAAAATGCTCTGGGCAGTTCTTTAAAAGGTTTATATCACAAGTCAATGCTGATGTAAATTTAAGGAGCTGTCTAATTTGGGATTTAATGTGCCAGAAAATAATTACCATAAACCAATTTCCTTGCTGTAATTCAATAAAATACTGCTACCAAATGATAAGTCTTCATTACCTACCTGAGGCTTACAGGACTCTCAGTTGGGATTCTCTGGCTACAAATACCTGCGTGCTATGCAGTACATGAGCAAACCTGATACAACTGGGACATGCATCAGACCTACTGTGCATAACACACACAGCAAGTGCAGTCTGTCCCAGGCAGACTATATAACCTAAGAGTAACAAGTTTAGTGTAGTCCAATCTGATTCTCTGAGCCTGGGGAGGTTATTTTGCCCAAGACCTGTAAGCATCAATAATCTCAGGTGAACAGCTGATTTCCTGTAATGAAACTTCCAAATGACAAAAGGAAAGATGTTCAGATACACTCAGATATATGGTAGCTAAACCTCTGCATCAATCAGTTCATATGTGAGAGACAGTGGAAAAGAGTTTGCAAACACACTTATGTAATGCAAGTTAAAAGGTTTTCTTATTCAGCTCTTCTGCTACTGATAACACAGCAGCAAGGTAAAATAATCTGGTTTAAATCAGAGTTTAAAAATCCAAAAAAGAAAACAGAACTGATAATCTGCTGTGTTATATGAGTGACAGACAATCATTTCAGATTAATTACATGCTACTTTGGGGTTGTTTTAGTTTGGTTTTGTTCAGGATTTTATTGGGGGATGGGGTGGGGAAAGAAGGAGGGGTTGGTTGTTTGTTTTTTAATTTTAAGCGTACACTTTAAGGATAACACTTGCTTAAGCATGTAACTACATATAGCGAATAAAGCATACACAGTAATTTCCCAACAATTTATGACCTACCATTCCCAAAAGCCTCTTTAGCTACTTTTTAAAATATATCATGTGGAACAAAAGTGGTTACCTAATGAAAGGAAAGCTAATGTCTTTATAAATAATTTGATGGGTGAAAGGATGGGTGTTAACATCTTTGAAATAAGTCTTAATGTCTCTACTGACTTTGGGCAGCAGGTCCATTACAGAGCCCTGGCAACCTGGCTCCTGAAACAACCAAGTGGGTCTGCACAAGCCTAAACTTCTGAACTTTGGGGTAAAACAGTAGGATCAAGGATGGAATATGTGGTAGGCAGTTTGGGAAGGCTGTAACTATCCAGTACTTCAGCCAATGGGGAAAGGAAGAGGCAACATACAGCTGTGAGTTTAGGATAAAAGGAGGCTGCACTCACTGAAACATTGAGAGAGAAAACACCAAGGAGGTGGGGGGCCCAGAGGATGTTCTCCCTTTATTTAAATAAAGTCGCAGGACTCCTCTGTCTCCTTTTTGGACATAAACTTCATGTGGTTGTGGATTTTCCTGACACTATCTGAGACTAAAGTCATTTTTGCAATCTGGAATTGGGTTAAGCACCCAAGTGATGGAGATGTTATGTCGACAATTTTCACTTTATTTGACCAGACAAATTAATCCTTTTCATACCAACACAGGAGATTAGTGCTTCAACAAAACCAATCAAATAGCAACAGGAGTAAAACTACCTGTATCCCCAGCACAGAACCAGTGATTTTGAAGAGTCTAAAAAGCACTTACCACACCAATTCCTTCAAAAGCAAATACTGCTGTCCCAAAAAACAATGGGTATTTCTTCCAGCCAACCACAGGAGGCAGTTTTCGAGGATCTGCTAGATCCTGAAGAGAACAAAGCAAAACAGTTCATTACTACCTCTTCCTACAATTTTGATTGACACATTATGTTACACGAAAGAAAACTCAGTACATGTTGACAGTGGTGTATACATTGCTATTTATAATCCATGGATTTCCTCCCAAACTTAGTCCTTTATACACACTTATACCACCTTCCCACACAGAAACTTGCAGATTATTTATTCTAGGTTCTATCACTGTCACTAGAAATTTTCACATTTGAAGTATCACATTGGTGTGTCTAAGGGAGCATCAATTAAAACAGAAGGGAAAGTGCTCATCTCAAGTTATCTTCTGCAAACTCCTCAGTGTACTGCTCTTTCTAACCTGCTTTCATACTGCACAGATATTCTTTATAACTGTGAGCAACACTAAAAGAACATCCCTTTAATACAAGACAAAGTTCTGCAGAATGATTAATTACTATCTTACCCAATTTTTTCTTTTCATAACTTCTCCTGCCTCCTTGCCCAGCTTATATTTCTCATTGCCTTTCTCCCCATCCTCCACTTCCCAATCATCAAAATACATATTTTTATTACCTTAAATTAAGATGCCTCAAATACAAGATAATGCTGCCTTTCATAAATTGCCAGTCAGTATGTATCTATCAGAAACCAACTGCCACATTCAACAAACCTAACTTGCCACACTGAAAAAAAAACAGGTAATAAATTTTTTTATACTTACTCTAACAATATACTGGTAAATAATCACCAGGCTGACAGCCATGGACAGATTGGCAAGCAATGAAAGCAAGGACAAGCTCTTAAGGTCACGAATGAAGACCAGGAGGACCAGGAAAGGCAGGAAGCACAGCATGTATATTCGTAAATCAGTATTCCTTTTCTCAGAGGAACTGCCAGTGGTATTAGCATTCATAGGAGCAATCTTACTTTCCAAGAATCCTTCATGGACCTTTATTAAAATAAAAAACAAAACAAACATGTTAAACAGTGGCAGCAGTGAGTATATGGTCACATTGCTGTTCTCCTATAGGGAAGTTTGTCTCTCTGCTTTACCTGGTGAGTGACAGGAATTTTGAGATCCCTGTACGCGTACTCTCAGTGCAGAGGGGAAGACAAGGAACTTCCAGCAAGTGTTTCATACTTAAGGCAAATTATTAAATTGGGGCTTGAAAGCACCATTATCCCACCACTGACTAAAGAGGAAATCCACACATGCAGTTTATCAGAAAGGGAGAGTTTGGTAAACTGGAAGCAAGCCAGACAGATCTGGGCCTAAATCTTAAAGAGTTTGAATTTTTCTAGGGAGTATAAGGGGGTTATATTACAAAATGCTATTGCACCTGAGTTCAGTGCCTAACAACCTTATGCCTTCACTATGCACATCATAGCAGCATACATACAAAATAATGTTAGAATATGAACATGCCTGTCTTTCATTTAGTTCAAATGAATTTTTTTCACTCTTCACTTTTTTATTAATGAACATTAACTCAACTTTAAAAACCATGATCTCGACAGAATTGAGAGTCCTATATCTAATAAACTGATATAAACTAATGCCCATAAATTAAAAGTTGTACACAATGTGAAAGTGCATTGGGTTTTTTTGTACATAACATTACAATAGTTGCCTGTAGTGCAAATCAGAAGATTGAGTTTGAGACTATTCATGATTCTCTTTTGGGAAGAAGTGAGTGTGGCTGCAACTGCCAAAAATTTGTTTTGTGGAAATGTACACAGCCATCTGTGCTGTGTGCACACCACAATCAAAATATCCAGAGCTGGTGGTTATTCTGCTCACTGCAAAATGAGAACAGTTCAATTCATTTTAAATCTCATCATGCTGTCTCCCTTAGGTACCCTTTCCTTCTCTACCATTGCATTCACCATCTTACAAATTAGCCTATGACTGTACTTAATTTGCTCATGCTGCATAAAGTCTTTGGCTTGATGGCTACCAAAAGATACCTAGACAGTGAAAAAAAAATCCTTATAGCACAGAGACAAACAAAACTGCTAAACTGACATATAACTGAAAAAACTCGCTTGATTTCCATTGTTTCAAACAATCCACAAATTCAGGGAGAGTGAATTAACTTAAAACTATTCTGTCTGCAACCAAAAGCACTGTACTTCCTTTTTTTTTTTTTTCCCCACAGTGAAAAAGGGAAAGCTAAATGATACAATTCTGCAACTGCATGCTTTCCAGAAATCTCACTTTATTTGAGAACATCACTGGTCATTATGGAAACACTGATGGTTTCTACCTTACAAGAATCTCAAGTGTCACTTGCAAGATATTTAACATCTGTTAGTTTTCATAAAGATACTGTTTTTAGAAAGCTACAAAGAAGTTCTAATTACATTTTAAATCAAATTAACACAGTTACAATAACTCATCTTTGCCAAGTAATAAGTCAAACACTTAACCAAATCACTTCCCTAATGCCACATGAAGTTAAGCTCTCTGTGGAAGCTTCCAGCTTTCCCACCATACTTAAAACAGAAATACAGAACAAGCACTTTAGACCTTTCACTTTAACAGGTGGCATCTAGTGCTCTCTCATCATATACAAATTCAGACTCATGGTCACAGTTATACTGATAAAAATACACAGGAGGATGCAGTTTGTTCTCTTTTGTGGACATATATACCTTTAAATCAACTTTGTATCAAGAGAGCAGCTCTAACAACACCAGTCAGAGCAGTGCCACTTATGGGCCTAGACAAGACGAGAGAAAATATCCTGCAAAGGTGGATTTTGAAATGTGTAAATAGGGATCCTATACATTAACTCAGAAGAGGCACTCCAGATAAGATTCAGCAAGGGTTCATCTTGTGGAAGAACTAAACAAACAGGCACAAGTTACTGACAGGTAGAAGAAAGCTGAGTTGGAAAGTAAAATGCAGAAGTTAAAGAAAGTAAAGATCACTATTCTCCCTCTTAAAATGGAGCAACTGGCTGTGAGAGATCTGACAGCAGAATAGCAAAGAAAAACTCTAATGATGATGAGATTATACCAACTTTTTCAGGTGATGGCTAACATCACCATGACTTTGAAAGTGTTCTGCTAAATTCTACTTTTAAAAATTAATCAAACAACACTTAAAACTGTTCCAAAAGTACCAAAATATAAAGCAGCAGGAAGAATCTGGGGGTTTTATACTTTTTCATGCGCTGTTTAGTTCCGTGCAAATTGACTGCTGATTGTGTTAGGATGGACTATGACACATTTTCTATCTAACCTAGTCTCAGATTTGTATTCTGGACAATAATTGTTTTCAACCCCCTGCTGCTCTCTGCTAGTGCACTTCTTCATGTGGCAGTCATGCTGAGCCAAGAGCAGCACACACTCTATGTAAGTGTCTTTGTCCTGAACGAAGTAACATGATCTGGTCTCAAACACTCCCCCAAACCACATGAGGAAATATCATTATGGTTTTAGAAAGGAAGCACATAGCCACTGAAATCAGTAAGCATAATGATGTCCCCAGGCACAGGATTTCATCAGGAATTACTTCAGTTACTCAAGCATTAATTTACCATACTGGTGTGATGTCTGAAACAGTTTTTTTCACTCATTTACACAGCCTAAGCATAACATAACCTGCTTCCGCTGAATCCAGGAAGATCAAACACTAGTGCAAACCTAGATATCAAGTTCCATCTCCAATCAGAAAACTAATGCACAAATAGAGGCTGCAAAAAATTCAGTTGAACCAATGAACAATCTTCCTTCTTACAGGAACTATCTCAGAAGCAAGAAATAATTCCATTTCCTTAGTCTCTTCAACTGAGACTACTGTTTCCTTGCCTGTATCCCAAACTACACTCTGTCACGCAATTTTATGAACTCTTCAACATCTAGTGAGCTCAAAACAGCAGTCCTTGAACTCACTGGTTCCTCCTAATTTCTTCCTTACTCAACTCAGAGCAACAGCTAGTGCAATACACGAGGCCAGATCTGGGACAAAATCATTATGTTATCAGAGAGATAAAGACTGTATTATAACCCTGCAATTTTGCATGAACAGGCCAAATAAATGTATCACAGTCCATTTAGTTCTGGCACTTCATTACAACTTAATACTGTACTTTGCAGCATTTTTAACACATCCAGTTTTATGACTAAGCACAATTTCCAAAGTTTTGTGACGTTTTTCCCTAAAAAAATGTAAAATAAATCAGAATTCCACTACATAGTATGCTACTGACGGGTCATCTTCAAGGTGCTAAAGATCTTAAAAAATGTTCATAAAAAGCAAGAAGGTGTTTTCTTCTCTTAGCTTTATCAGCAAACTTTTCCAGGGAACTCAGCAAATATACATGAGAAAGCTGATGAATTTTCCTTTACTAAAAAGGGTGGTCAGGTATTGGAGGAAATTGTCCAGGAAAAGTCTTGGGATCATCACCCTTTTAAGTGCTCAAGAAATGTGTGGATGTTGCACTTGGGAACATTGTTTATTAATGAACGTGGCAGTACTGGTTGATCTTGATAAGAATCTTTGCAAAACCAAGCTTATCAATTCCATGACTCTATGAAATGCCAAGACTCTTGACACTGGGTCTTTTGCTGTCAAAGCAGGAAATGCAAAGCAACTACAGTATGAAAGGGGACCATGTTCTTTCGTGCACAGGTTGTTTTTCCTATTCCTGTGTGTTCCTTCCCTAGCTTTGCTGCAGTCAGTCCTCAAGATTTGTGTTTCAGCTTTACTGTTCTTCTACAATCTGAAACACTTTCACCCATAAGCCTCTTACTACATCCTGTCAGAGTTAACCAGACCTTTTGTTCCCAGTCTAAGTTTCTTTGGTGCTCCTGGAAAATATTCCTTAGGAAAAGCTTGGCTTGCTATTCAATATAAGTGAAAATATGATCTTGCAGCACAGTGTCTGGGAAATGCTAATGTAATGCAGAAAAATCTCAGCAAAAGTTTTCACCAGATATGATGGATTTAATTTGCACACACCAACATGCAAATATGATAAGCAAAGAACAGACTATAATGCAAATGTATTGGTCAATGTGTGCCAATTAGTAATTAGTAGTATTTTTACTGTGCTTTTCCTTTATCTTAGTTCTCTCCTTCCCACCCCTCACTCCCTCTGTTCACCTTCCTCATCCTTTCACTACCCTAAATCATTAGAAATTTAGGCATACCAATTTTTGTTCTTTGGTGCCCTCTACAGGACTGATTTCTGCAATAGAAAATTGCCAGGAAGAAATCAGACTTCTCCCTCACAGAAGAGCAAGTACAGGGCAGTCCAATTCAAGTACATGTGCAACTGGAACTTCTAAACTGCTAATAACGTTAATCCACCCATCCACAGGGTCCATGTTATAGGTCTCTGCAGCTACTTCTTTTGCAGCAGTTGCCTTCCTGTAAGACCTTTCAATTTTTCCTCAACAAAGCACAGTTTCCTGAAAAACATCTTAGGTTGTTTTATTTTTTTCCAAATCTACAAAAGCCAAGGTCAGCAAGTATTCAGTCTCACATTTTGTCTAAGGCCACAGCACATACATAAACAGTTGATCAGGAAAGTATTTGATAAGAAAGGCTTTAATTTAAACTTACATTACAAAGCATGCATTAAAGATCTCATTTCAGAAGGCCAGCAAAAGAACATCAGGCAGTATTTTTAGCTTTAACAATAGATTCTGACAGTAGGTGTACAGTTTTAAAGGCTGGGATTTTTTTTTCCCCCTCACAACATACAAATTACAGAGTATCCAACTTCCAAATACACAAATTTGCCTCATTGTGACAGATCTTCATCCATAGAACTTGGAACATTTCTTAAACACAATATAAATACTCATCCACAATGGGATGAAAAAACCAAGCAATGTGCTAACTGTCCAAGGGGACACCCTTCTTTCTAAATTAAATTAAGGTAAGCTATGCCAAGACATCTGTTGCCTGCCTTATGGGTAGAGCAAGAATCCATACGGACAATTAATGCTCAGCAGCCTTATTCCTCACTTAGCTACTCACAGGAACATACACAGAATCAGACAGTCACAGAAACTTTTGGGTTGGAAAAGACCCACAAGACCCCAACCTTTGACCAGTCATCACCTTGTCAACTAGACCATGGCACTGTGTGCCACGTCCAGCTGTTTCCTGAACACCTCCAGGAAGAGTGACTTCACCACCTCCCCATGTAGTCTGTTCCAGTGCTTAACGACCCTTTCCATGAAGAAATGCTTTCTGATGCCCAACCTTAACCTGCCTTGGCACAACTTCAGGCTATGTCTTTTCATCCTGTCGCTGGCTGCCTGGGAGAAAACAACCCCCACCTGGCTGCACCCTCCTGTCAGGCAGTTGCAGCGAGTGAAATGGTCACTCCTGAGCCTCCTTTTCTCCATATTTAACACCCCCAGCTCCCTCAGTCACTTTTCATATGACTTACTCTCCAGACTCTTCCTCAGCTTCACTGCCCTTCTCTGGACTCACTCCAGTATCTCAATGTCTTTCTTAAAGTGAAGGGCCCAGACCTGGACATAGAACTCAACGTGCTGCCTCATCAGTGCTTGTATGGATACAGGCCCAGATCCAGAGCTTGTCATTAAGCTTTATGACAACTGACTAACCATAGTCTCCTGAGCAGAAAACACAGCAGAGCACATTGGTAGAGTCCTGGAATTGCAAAAAGCCCATGGAAGAGAGAGCACCACAAGCTCAACATGCCTGTGTTTGAGCACCCACCCTGTGCTGGCTGACCCTCCATGAACCATGTGCTCAGACACAAACTGCTGACTGCAACTGCCAAGTGTGCCCCAAGGAAGGACTGACATCCCCCAGGACCCCATCAACAGAATCCTCCTATGAGAAAGAGCTTAGAAGGACTGGAGAGCAAGAGACAAAACAGTGGAATTTAAGCAGAAGAAGCTGTCACAAAAGTGATAGGCATGGTTTTGTTTGCTTTTGTCAGTGATGGATGGCTGTAGGGAAGAAATTTGGGTTTTCTTGAAAGGTTTGGGGTTGCTTTAGATGTGTAAAGGCATTTGTGGTTGTGGTGATCCATCTGCAATGTTTAGTTGACTTAAGCAACTTCAGGGATAAAACTTGAAAGAAAGAGATGTGACCAAACTCAAAGCATTCACAGAAAAGCAAAAGAATTTTAAGATTATATCATGTCTCCCTTCTATTAGATAAACGGGAGACAGGATAAAAATATTCAAAAATATAAAAGGTATCCACAAATAGAAAAGAGTAAATTACTTATGGCTAGAACATGAAATAAAGAACTTACAATATCAGTAAGAAATCTGAAGCTTCTACAAAGAAGCAGCTGCCTAACAGATAAAGAAAGCATTGGAACTGACTAGTGAGGAAGCTGTAGAAATGTCAATGTCAGGCATTTTTTGGAACAAAAATCAGGATTCATTTAGATACAGTGGATTCTGTGAATAGAAGGGACTAAACAAGAACCAAAAAAAAAAAAATAAAAAATCCAGTTACATGAAAAGGATAAAATATGCCCAGGAGTTTGGGGAGAAAAAAAGGAAGTCAGCAGAAAGCCTAGCAAAAAAAAAAAAATAAATTCTGGGACAACTGGCTCCTACACCATTTTATGCCTTATTTTCCATAATTTCCACAATTAATTTTTAAACTCAACAAACAAATCAGAAGGAAATATACACTTTCACAAGTGTAAATTCACAAGATCTGAAGTTCACCTTGCCCGCTGCCCCTTTTAAACCAAAAGCTTTATAGGAAATAAAAGTGAGGGAAAATGAATCTCAACTTGTAACTACTTCCATATGGCAGCATTACTCACTTGTTTCACATTTTCTGCCAAGAACACAACATAAACGCCACAAAATCCCAGCTGTGTTATCACTAGGAAAAAGTCTACAATATACCTAAGGAAGAAAAAACAAACATACATTATACTTAAGATACAATTATCCCATTGCTACCTAATATGCAATTACTGCTCCTTTTTAGAGCAGTCAAAATGCTAGACTCAAATGCCACATTAATCTCTGTGCCTGTGCAGTGCAGTACAGGTTCCTCCTATGGCAAAAGAACATGGTGATCATTGAAATAACACTGTGGCTCAGACTGTTTTTGAAAAAAATGATACACAATGGTGGCCTGAAGACAAACTGTAATGAAACTCTGCTAGAGTCAAGCACAGAACAGAGATCTGCCCCAGAGAATGGATTTGCTGCAGCACAGAGTCTCTGGAGACCCAATTGCCCTTTTGAGGCTTGTAACTGTTTGGTGCAATAGAAAATTGTCATTATGTATCACAACAAACCAATTTTACCTCTAATTGAGCTCTACTGCCATCCCATGAAGTCATCACAACACATCTTAAAACACTAGCTCACTAGCAAGATGCTGCATCCTTGAAAGTAACAGGAATATAAAAATTCTTCCACGAGTGAGGTAAAAACCACTTTAAATTAATGGTGAGCAACATGTCTGTTTCAGATTCACAATTTCACTGCTGTACCGTCATATCACAAACTCTACAAACAGCAGCAGATGGCAAAGAAAAATTATTGTGGTTTTTTGTAAAAGAGTGATAAAATATTTAACAGACACAACAAGCCATTTATATCTTCATGTCCTTATTTTAAAAATAGTAAATATTTCTCTATTATTTGTATGTTATATTTAAACAGGAACCAAAGAATTGTTTCGCTTCCCCTCAGAACACACACATTAAAGTTACATTTGCAGTGTTAACCTGCAATGCAGAAAAATGTTGGGAAAAGAGAATGAAAACTTAAACTACTTCACTGCATGAGACAACAAATGCATTTCTGGTTACAACACATCTCTTCCTATACTGCTAAACAGAATTCTTTTACCTCAGACCTCTTGTAGAGTAGTAGAACTGAAAACTGAAATGTCTAATACAACAGACATCCTCCCATCTCACCATTATCAGCTGGCAGCAGGAAATAACACTGCATAAAAGCATTTTAAAGGAAGGTAAAATCTTAGAAAAATGGAATCTCCTAATCAGTCCAAGTGCCGCCATTAACTTTTAAAAATGAATTTACTCAATTAAATTCTAGTTCAACCTTACCGGCCCCAGGAAGCTCGTTTCTGAAGAGGAGCTAGGGGCCCTACTTCCATTGCACAGCTAACTGTATCACTGTATCCCAAGGAGGACTTCTTCACCCTGAAATCAAAAAGTGAAGAAAAAACAGAGTTACCAGAAACTATGAGGACCTAGAACCCTACTCTGAAAATACTGTTGGTCTTCCATGATTATAACAAGTTGTCACCTGTGGCAACAGTCTGCTACTGCTGAATTTCAGAGGTATAGTTTGAGCTTCTTTACCCCAGGAAGTGCTATTTAGCACTTCACAAGCATGTGAAACACAGTATTGTGTCACCCAGTTCAACAGTACTAAACGAGTTTCTTACAAAAGAAGGTGGTTTTTTTTGATAAACTACTCCACAATCATATTCTTGTTGTATGAGCTTAAGAAATTAATCTCAAATCCAAAAGTCACAAAGAACTTAAACAGAATTCAACGATTGCTGCACAAGCAGTTAATCACAATTGATTCAATGATCTTATTTCGGTCATCAACTTTAAAGACTATTCAAAACTGCTGAGGAAAAATTCAGGAATGACAGGGTCCATTCACAGTACAGTATCATATTAATCTGGTAAAATAGATTTTCCAGCTACAGGGACATTAATAGTTTTGTGATTAAAAAGTTCATTGTACTTTCAAACATGAGACCCTCCCACTGCTTCTCTTTAACACTTGACAGTACAATAAAAATGTTTAATGAAAGTCACTATTAATCAAAATACTCTGTCAGTCAAATATGAGTAACTGCTTCCCCACAGTACTGCACATCTCACTTGGAGGAATATTTTATATTTATCTCATCAGTAGCATCACTTTAACACATTCCTTCAGCACTACTACTTCAAAGGATTAAGTTGCCACAATTCAGAGACAAAGCTCACATATAATCATAGAAGACATTAACAGTTATTTATTAGTTTATCTTTTACTCCTATAAAGTACTTATAAACTAGGTATTCATTAATTATTTACATTTTTCAAAGCTGTGAAGACTCAGAAGCTCTATGAATATAAAGAAGGACTGAAAGCAAGCAATTAAAACTGTAATGAGAAAGACCTGATTATTTGCCAGCAGGGAAGAAGGTACTGGGCAACACAAGTTAAACCAACCTCATTTTGTGTATGAGCAGAGAACAAATGTGTTTTTTCAGTGTGTTGCACAAAGCATAGCTATCATTACTAGGTGCACACTAAGAATTTCAGAAGATTCTAAACTGACAGTAGAAACTGCTACAGCACCAGAATATTTTGTACACCAAAAATCACACACAAAAAAGAGGAATTAAAAAAAAAAATAAATACTTCAACTCAGCAACTGAATGAGTAGTTCCACATTTACCTCTGACACAGACAGTGGCTGCAACGTACCAAGATGTGCATACAGTGAACAGATATAACTCCTAAGAACACAAGGCTGATTGGTCCAACCTGGTATGGAAAAAAAAAAAAGGAATGACACAGGAGATACAGAAATTTTCATGAAAATATGATGGGGAAAAATCTTCACATGAAAAAAACTTCACATTGTAGCAATAAATAATTAAACTTTTTTACCCCACAGCAGGGTGTTGCTGCTGAAGTTTCATGTCATCCCTTAGTTTCAGTTCACTACTTAAGGTTATTCAGGGGTGATCAAGCTGTAAGTACCAAATGAGTACTTCACTCTTCTGTTTCACTTGCCAAAAAAGTTTGTCAAGAAAGAAGACTGCATAGACTGCACAATTCAGTGGTTTGAATCACTTGATAGTGGCAATGACAGTAGGAGTTACAAGTTACAGATAACTATCAAATTAAATAATTTGTTTCAGAATAGAAGCTTGACCAGGAGTTTTCACAGAAGTAACTTGCCTTACCCACATGTAACTATCACTCTCAAACTGAACAACCCATACTATGGAATGACAGGATTATTTAGTCATAAGGTGAAAATTTCATTTTATTAAATTTCCCCTGCCCTAGGAAATGCAGGTTTGTTTGTTACCAGGTATAAACAACCTGGGCTATACCCTATTTCTGTAGAAACACTAGATTAATTTAACAAGCTGACACTTCATCCTAACACATACAATCTGTCTCTAGAGAAGTCTGTACAAAGGTAAGACAACCCCATAGAAACAATTCCCATGAGACATCACAGAAGTCTGAGTAAATAATAATATTTCTTTTTTTCTGGCAAACTTTTTGTTTGGGCCAGAAAAATACTTTGGCTAGGCAAAAATGCAACTCATGCAATGAAGTCTTCAGGGTGAAGTAGTAATTTTCTTTAAAACAATAAAATCTTAATCTTCAGTACTGATTTCCCCAAACTAAAGAGAAGAAATGACACAATTCTATTAATATGGCAGTTACAAATAAGAAGTATTGAGATTTAAATTTTTCACGATATGTATCTGTAAATCTTTCTGGATAATTGTTCTAGTCTATAAAAAAAAGAATTCTTACCACAATGCCAGCATTTTTTATTGCAAGCGGAAGACCGAGAAGCCCAGTTCCAATGTTTCCCTTGAGGAGGTGAGTCAGTGTTTGCATAAACCTGAGGATAAAATATCACATTAGAAATACACATACATGGGGTAGAGGGGAAAAAACAAAACCACACTCTTTGTCTATAATAAAGTGATAAATTTCAAGTTTCAAGTTACAATTTATAGTGGTCCAGCTATTTTAAAAGAAGTGCAGCACATTCAAATAATGATTTTATTTGTCCTTACATGTAAGCACTCTCAAATAGAACACAAAAGTCTGATCTTCAGTTCTTTACTCCAACTTGTGAAATGTTAATTTCACAGCAATTTCATAGCTCTTTTGCCTCAGACTCAAAATAACCAAGTTTCATCAATGTTATTTTAAAACTTACAACATTCAAAACAATCATCAGCTGCAAATCACAATTCTGTCAGCCAAAGCTTTATCCAAAGAAAAAAAGAATAAAAAAAAACATTTACAAGCTTTTCTAATTAAACTTTCAAAACAGGTTATATCCAGATTCTCTCAAAATATTTTTAAAACATTGCTTGTTGGACTTTGAGTAGCCTAACCACTTTATAAGTAGGAACCTTGAAATATTTTACAGCCTGTACATTATTACCTTCAAAAGAAATGAGAACCTACTTCAAAATGGACTGCTTTGGGAAGAATTATGCAAAGTACTTATGCAAAACCACAAAATTGTTCTGTCGGTGCAAGAAGACCCCTTCAGAGTTCAGAAAACTGCTCATAAGAAACAAGTCAGAGGCAAGAAATTTGTGCAAGCTGATATTTAAGATTAACACATACGTAATGCCTTCTTCATTATCAAGCTGGTAGTGCGTCTTAACTGGCAGGAAAGCATTTTCATGCTCTTCATCTGAAATGCCATCTGAGTCTTCTTCATCAATTAAAGGCTTCATTACTTCCATGCCTGTACAATACAGTTAACACTACATTAGTATTAGAAACAAGCTTACAGTTCAGAAGTAAAACATGATTCAAACTTCCCATGCCATGGGGTATTAAAATGTTCCTAACTACAAAGATGATTTAAGCAGATATATAGAGCACAAGTTTGCCTAGGATATTCTCTTTCTTTAAAGTGGCACACTATCTCATTATTATTAATATTATTATTATTATTATTATTATTACTACCAAACACTACAGTTTTTCATTGAGAAAAGCAACTATCTATCATGAAAATGTCACTGGTTTAATTCACTTTGCAAGCTAATGCAACATGAAGCAAAACAGAAAAGTCATCCATCATTACAAAAGCGTGAGATTCATCTTAACCACTGGTAGCTCTTTCAGAATTAAACACTAGGTCTGCACTCAGAGAGGTAAGACATATATCACAGAAAGCATCTCCATTCATTGAAGAAAGAACCAAAATACAGGAATCGGGTTGCATGCTTTGAAAGCTGCAATTTTGTGCACCTTTTAAAGTAGCATAAAATTCCAGCTAAATAACAGCACCAAGTAAGAGCAAGCAGTCAGTAGTGAACAAAATTGCCTTTCAGGCAAAACTAACAGCTTATGCCAGTTTAATGTTGAGGAAATTATAACCATTTTAAATTACTACAGTTAAGCAAAGCAAATCCTGCCAAGAGCAAAAAGATTATTTACCCTACACTCGCCTACTATAGCATCCATTCAGAAAATATGTTGAATAAGTCTCAAGTTCCGTAACTTTCACCAAACAAAAAGAGAAATCCTTGAACATCCCTGTGATGTTATCATTTTATATTAAAAATAAACTAACCCAAAATAAACCACACCACATTTATATTTACATTATAACACGGCCATTGTGTGTCAGGGTTTTAGTAGTGATGGGGCTACAGGAGTGGCTTTAGTGAGAAGCCGCTGTAAGATTCCCCAGTGTTAACAGGGCCAATGCCAGTTGCTCCCAGGATAGATCTGCTGCAAGACAAGTCCAAGCCCAACAGGGATGGTGGCAGCACCTCTGCAAAAACATAGTTAACAAGGGAAAAAACACCTGCTGAGCAACTACAGCGGGAGAGTGGATTGAGAACATGTGAGAGGAATACCTTGCAGACCCCACGGTCAGTGCAGAAGGAGGGGCAGGAGGTGCTCCAGGCACCAGAGCAGAGATTCCCCTGCAGCCCCTGGTGCAGCCCATGGTGAGGCAGCTGTGCCCCTGCAGCCCATGGTGGAGCAGAGATCCACCTGCAGCCCTGGGAGGATCCCACAGTGGAGCAGGTGGATGCTCAAAGAAGGTTGTGACCTCAAGGGAAGCCCACTGGAATGAAGCAGTGGACCTGTGACCCCAAGGAGAGAAGAGTCTAAGTTTGGAGCAGGTTTGCTGGCATATTTGTGACCCTATTGTGACCCACACTGGAACTATTTCTGGAAGACTTTATCCCATGGGAGGAGAATGTGGGAGTACTCCCACTGAGGAGAAAGGAGTAAAAGAAACGTGTTGAACTGACCACAGTCCCCATTCCCCACTTCCCTGCACCACTGGAGGGGAGGAAGTAGAGAAATTAGGAGTGAAGTTGAACCTGGGAAGAATGGAGAGATGGGTAGAAGGTTTTCTTAGATTTATTCTTATTTCTCATTACCCTGCTCTGATTTGACTGATAAGAAATTCAGCTAATTTACCCAAGTAGAGTCTGTTTTGCCCATGACTGTAATTGGCAAATGATCTCTTCCTGTCCTTTTCTCAACCCACACACAAACATTTTATTATATTTTCTCCAGCTAAGGAGGGGAGTGATAGAATAGCTTTTATGGACACCCAGAATCCAGCCAGGGTCAACCCGCCACAGTTATTAAACAAATCATTAAGGTTTTCATGAAGCCCTGGAGATGTCTAACCCACCAACAGGGCACTGAAGCTAATGCTAAACAACTTCTAAAAAAGAACTATAGAACAAGTGTAAAAGTCTCACAAAGCAGAAGACAACTTGTCCAAGTCATTAAAATTAAATTATATAGCTCAAACTCTCCTGAAAACACCAAAGGGTTGTCAAAATTTCATGTCTGAAAATTTGAAAGCCAATAACAAAAGCACTTGACAGAACCAAAGACGCCCAGTCCAGAGCAAAAATCAGAGGTCAGAGACTCAACCAGAAAGTACACTGTAAAGCAAATTTATACTGAGTGATATTGTAATTATACAAGTCATGATGGACTTGACCAGATTTTTCTATAAGGCACATAGTCTATGAATTGATCAAAAGAAGGATCACCAAGTTCCTTCCCTCTGCTCCCACAGCATTGTGCTGACTAGTTCTTGACCATATTCCCCCTCAGCTCTGAGCCTCTGCTGGGCTTATTTGATGCTCACAAAGTCCTACATACTCTAGTTCTGGAGTAAAAGTTTGCCTCCTTGGGGATCAGAAGGAACAGGAAGTTTCACCCAGTTAGCAATTGATTAGACTGATTTTCATTCTTTAAAGTATTGATTCTAAACTAACAATCTGAAGGAACAAGCCAAACCACAAGTGTATGATCATGTGAAATTCAACAACATAGAAATGAAATAATAATTTAATTAATTTTCCAGTTTTGTCTCCATCACCTTTTGTAGGACGCTCTTCATAATGCCAAACAATAATGCCAACATGCAGCAAGTAAGGCTCTTACTTAGCAGTAGCAGGGGACCAGCATAACACATAGGACCAACAGCTTTGTTAAGTATCAGCAACAGCTCCGTCAAGGGAGAAAAGTAAAATTTTCTTCTTTCATGACAACCTGAGACTGGACTGTTTGGTATATACACACACATCTATACTGTTTACCATGCAACCAGATGACATACAGAAGACTCTGAACTTCATTTAGACATCCCATTTTACTTTCTCTCCCAACTTCCTGACCCATCTTCTAATCACAAAGGTAGTCCTTTAAGAATAGATTTAGACATAATCATTCACCTCATCTTTCAAGCAATAAAAATTTTCCTAACACAAGCTACTTTTCTTCTGAGAAGTCATTTCCCATGCTTAAAGCCATCTAGTCATCTCAGGGTTATTGTTATCACTGTCCCACTGCCCCATTCACCCACTTTCTCAGAAATGGCTTAAATTAGACACAAGAATATCCATTTCCAATATGCACACTAAGGCAGGGAGTTTGCTGTTTCTATTCTAATGCAATAATGCACTTGAGAATAAATTCTATTAGTTTTAAAATATGGGCTACAGCAATATCATCAACTCACACTGCCATAACTATACAGGATATGACTTACTACAGGTTCCTCTGAAATACTGCATTATATAAAACATTCCAACAATGCTATCTGGTCTCTATCCTAGCCATAAAAATGCTCTTAAATTGCTTCTTTTCCTCATCATTCCTCCTTCATCCCATGACTGCTGTACAGTTTTGGCCTAAACATGTGAACCTATAAACAGTAGTGGTACTGAGATATTAATGGGAGGTTTGGACCATGTGTCTTTCTAAGCACTGGTTTTCATTTGAAAATAGAGCTCTACTGTTGGAATAATGTGGCTGAGTTCCAGAGTTCATACCCAAAGTGACATCCAGGTTTGTGTAACATCCACATTTAATGGCTCCAAACTTGTAGTCTAGACCACATGAGACAAAAACGCTTGAGCTTTGCATACTTGCATCGAGCTTGAAATTAATTATTCTGGAACATTCACAGTCACTGCCAGAAAACTGGCACTGAATACCCAGATTTACTTTGATTCCTTCCTACAAAGGTCCTGTATGTGCAATTCAAATACAATCTCAAACTGCAGCACAAGAATAGTCTATGCATGTCATACCTGAATCAGAGATGAAGATGTCTGGCTGCTCTCACAAAGCACATGGTGCAGAGCACACCTCAGCCAACATTAGATCCAGGCTCCACCAAACTGTCTTGGCTGCATTCAAACACACTATGAATAATCCAACCCAGTGCTCAGCCATGGAACTCACTGAAAATTTTGCATTATCATATATATAAGAATAAGGAAACTCATTTCTGCACACCCTTTTGTTTTCACTTAGACAAAGCACCAGCCAATTTTCAGCCCTGTCATTCCATCACCCAAAATTAATTTCTTTTCTCCTTTTTCCCCCACAAAAATCTTTTCAGACCAAATACTGTCCTCTGATTGTCTTTAACAGCTAATTAAACTGACATTGTTTCTGCTTTCTTCTGTGAACACCCATGCAAGCAGGGTGCTAGGAAGCTCTGCAAGTACTGCTGCTATCAACCAAAGCAACACAAAGTGCATTACAACTTCTCCCAGCATTATCACTGCAATGTTGAAACTAATTCCTTAGCCACAGGAGAGATAAATCTCTGATTCATTACAGCTACACATCACATTATAATCATGCATAAATGTCAACACTGTATCCTCAAAGACCCAAATTTCAATCACTAATCAGCCGTTATACAGTGAGATTAAATCCGTAGTGTTGAAATTGTTATGACTACTATTTCCAATTTTGTATCTTCACATGTACTTTTCTATTCCCTAGAATTTGCCAGCATCTTGCCAACACTTAGGGACATACCGCTAAAGAAACGTTTGAACTGTTACTAAATTTTACTTAATTCCCAAGCTTTTCAAGCACACTGAAGAAAACACCTGGTTCAAAAGTTCAACAAAGAAATTAATTTTCACCAAGAATTTTAGTCAATTCTTCTATATTGCTCAAGCAATTAACACTTCCAAATTTAACTGAACCACAGGAGATAAAACCCATCTCCATCATTTTTATTTCATGGAAGAAACATTCACAAAAGAATGAAGCAGTTTGCCAGACAGGCATAGCAACCTAAAGGAGATTTTAAAAATAAACGCTAAGTACAATCTTCTAATGTTCCTTTGGAGAAGGTCACGCCCCAGACAAATTCATGTCTAAAACCCCTTTTCCAAATTCAATTTAACAATACGGTCTAGTTTTTATTTCCTGGGTTTTTTTCCCTTCAGGTTTTTGAAGTCAGTGTCAGCAAATGGAATCAAGTGGATTTGACATAGAAGCATACACAGATTTGGGGGATAGCATACAGCATACCATTGTTTGCATCAGCTGGCTTTACTCATTTATGGGAGCAGGAACATGCAGGCCTTTTTGGAGCACCACTACAAGCGTATATTAAGTGCTCAGCAAAAAGCAGTAGGCAAAGGAGGTCTTGTACATACTTCACTGCTCAGTCAGCTTCTACACAAGAACATGCCCACAGGGCCAGAAACGCTGTCCAAGATTCACAAACTGTGAACTGTGTTTATTAAAGAGAGAGTGACCCGGTGCCTCTGTAATTGGGATAAAGATTCAATTTAGCAAGCAGCTGTTTTGACTGCTCCAAAAAGACAAAATCAGCACCGCATTATCATTACATTAGCCTAAAATGCAGGTTTATGCTAATATTTTCCCACAGGCTATGGAAAGTCATATTCATGATAATGGGGGCATACCAGAGCTTCTGTCACCAAGCAGGGCTGGCTGCTCTTACGGGACAAAGTTAGTGACTGGATGTATGAACAAGCAGACACATTCAAGGAGTTTTCACTGAAGTGTTAACACAGAAGAAACATTCATATCTGGCAGCAACCACATCTGTGACAACAGGAGAGGCTCAGTGTTCCCAGCAACTGCATTCAGTTCACAGATGATCAGTGTATTACCTCTGCGCTGCGGAGAGGCTTTTCAATTCAGCATTCGGAACCAGGGCTCTCAAGACAAATTACAAAGACAACATTGTCACTAATTATTTTCAAAGTCATGCTCAGTTACTCCCTCAACCACAGAAGGAAATACCTGTTTAGATACTTAGGTACTTTAGTCTACAATGAACCTTCCCAGCACTTCTCCAGAAGACATCTAACTACAGTACAGCTTTGTCCACAAAGCACATATGATCAGCCGGGTTACTCATCACGTGCTTCCACCACCTCCAAAGAAATTACAGAGCAAGACAAAGTAACTGTGAATGGTATTGCTAGAGGCGTGCTGGTCCAGATGGATAAACCTTTGCAAGTTTTCCTAGCTGCAGGGGGAAATAGTAGATAACTCCATTAAACCATAAACAAGCCAGGTCCCTTTTTATTTTCCACTACAGCTACTCCTGTTGAATATAATAGGCATAAAATAAACAAACAAACAAAATGCTCAAAATAAAATATATTATTCAGTTTGAAAATTAAAAAGTAAAATCTCCTCTGGTTTAAAAATTCCTGTTAAATACTAATAATTACATTTTCCAAAATAGTCAAAGTGAGCACTAGCTTTTGTTGTTTTTATTCGTCAAGAACTCCAGGCTATGCTTTGCGCAGTTATTTGAATCTCCTCTTATTTCTCTTTGGAAAATAAATATCAGGTAATTTATTTCTCTCCATTACAGGCTGTAACTAATAAAGTAGATTTATTCAGCTTTGTGGTAGAATGTATTAATCTTAAGAATGATTATTTCTAAGCAAATGTTGAAAGTCGATAATGCCCCTCAATAAGCAGGACAAGCTGTTTGCTTTTGCATTGTAACTGCCGGATCCAGAAGGCTCATAAAACGGGACACTTGAGTTATTAAACCAAAGTGCACACAGGTCTGCATAGCTATTACACACTTTCAGAGGAGCTTTCTACCTCAGCCCACAATGGATTACTTATTTGGACAGACACTAGTAGTAGTCTTAAATAGTCCACTATCCTGTCTAGACCAAGCCACATATTTCTACAATTAACACACTCTTAAGTGACAACACATAGGCAAGACTTCAGTTTTATTAATTATTCAATAGCACTGAACCATGCAAGAGATTTTGGAATTCTTATCAAGTGTGGAACTGCATTTTTAAACAGTTAATCCCATAGGAAATTCCGTTTCTATGGGTTCTGACAGAAAAGCTGTCTGATGTGTGAAGTTCTGGGAGGAAAAAAGCTCTAAAATTTCTTTCAGCAAAATTTCTTTTCTCCAAAGTGACAATCTATCAATGCAAGATGGATCAGCCTTGGGAACAATAAAATTTGAAGCATGTCTTCCAAGTTCTATCATGTCCTGCCACTGGACAGGACAAAATCTGCAGATTACAGTGGAACTGTAATCCTCAAATTTCCAGCAGGGGAAAAAAGGATGACTGGGGGACTGGAGCATCTTTCTTATGAAGAAAGGCTGAGGGAGCTGGGCCTGTTCAGCCTCAAGAATAGGCAGCTGAGAGGGGACCTCATCAATATATCTAAGTATTTAAAGGGGGGTGCCAAGAGGATGTAGCCAGGCTCTTCTCAGTGCTGCCAACACTAGGGCAATGGACAGAAACTGATGCGCAGAAGTTCCACCTGACCACGAGGAAGAGCTTCTTTACAGTGTGGGTGACCAAGCACTGGAACAGGTAACCCAGGGGAGGCTGTGGATTGTTGCGCTCTGGAAATACTCAAAAACCATTTGGATGCAATCCTGTGCCATGAGCTCCAGAATGGCCCTGCTTCTGCAGGGAGGTTGTACCACGTGAACCCACTGCGGTCCCTTCCAACCTGACCCATTCTGTGATTCTCTAAACACAGCTCTGAGATGAGATTTCCCATGGGTCCAGCCCAGCCCCAACTACACTTTATAACTAAACCTGCTACGTGCTAACTCGTCCATCCATGGGCAGAAAAAACTAAGAGATGAACATCTACGTGCCCTCCATCAATTAGATTTACAGGTGGAAAGACTCATGTACAGAAAATACAATAAATAAATTACCCCTAATATATAAACATACACCCCAGGAAACCCCAACCCAGTCTTCCAAGGCAGAAAAACGCATCGCCTAACGACGCAGAGAACCATTTCCATTAACTTCGGTGGAGGCCGTGACTTCAGCATGAAACCGAGCGCCAGCCAGGTGCGACTGACGCCCCGGGGGAGCGGCCCCTGCCGCTTTGCAGAGCCCCCGGCTGCGCTGCCCTCAGCTCGCCCGGCCCCGGTGCCGCCGATCCGGCCCGGCAACTCAGCCCTGGCCGCACCGGCTCGGCGGAGAAACCGCAGCGCACCGCCCACCCCCACGCCAAGCGGGATGGTTCATCCCGCCCGCCTCGGTGCGCTGAGCGCCGCAGCGCATCCCCGGTGGGCCGAACCATCTCTCCTGAAGCGGAGGGGGGTAAGGGCTGGGCGGCCAGTCCCGGCGCTCACGCCCCCTCCTCTCCGCCCCGCAGCCAGCCGCCATCCCGCCGCCCCTCGGCCGCTCCCGCCGCCATCGGGCTGCACGGCTCGGTCGCCTCACCCAGCTCCTCCCTGCCCGCGCCGGCCATCGCCCCGCCGGGCTGCGCTCGCCCTTCCGCCGATGTGGAGCCGGCCGGCGCGGCGCATGCGCCCGGAGGGAGCGAACCGCAGAGCGCGGCGGGCAGGCGGGCCCTGCGCGGGCTGAGGGAGGCGGCGCCCGCTCCTGGTGCGGGTCCGGAGCCTTCCGCTGCCACCTGGCCCGGCAGCAGCCGCGCGGCAGCACCTGCCCGTAGAATACCTCAACTCGGAAGAGACCCATAAGTGATTTGCAATGCCCTGCTCCACGTAGGACCGCCTAAAACTAAACCATGTCACTAAGAGCACTGTCCAGACGCTCCTTGAACCGCGACATAGTTTTCATCCTTAGCGATGCTCCTTGGTTTTGCTGCGGCCCCAGCTGTGGTGGCCCTCGGCAGGGCAGGGGAACCCGGCTTTGGATGGGCACTGCAAGCTTTGAGCCATAAGTAATCGGCAAAGATTGCAAACCAGGCTGAGTGTGAAGAGTTAGTAGAGCTTTATAGCTTGAACGCTTGATGATTAGCCACTAACCTCACACCCCACCTTAACCTAACTTAATGCTAGTTGCTCCCAGAATAACCTGCTAGTTATTTCTTCAGCAGGACTACCTATATCTATAGCTGATTTTGACTTAAGTAATAAAGTTTCCAGCACCTGCTTTCCTAAAACAACTTTTTTTCTTTTTTTCTTTTTTTTTTTAATGGAGAATATAGGATGAAATAATTTGATTTTTTTTTTTCTACACAAGAGAAATGCAATCTTCTGAAGCTTCAGAGATATATCAATAATTAGTTTATCTACGATGAAGAATTTCCAGTGGGGAAAGCATCCATTTTCAATTGTCAAATTTATGTGTATTCTGAATACTCCTCCAAACTTTCATTTATTTATTTAGAAATTTATCTAAGAAAAGGATTCTCAGTGGGCAATCCATGACTGCAGGTTATTGATTTAAGGAACTGACTCACTAATTACAATATTAGTGTCAAGAACTTATACAGTATTCTACTTTGTTTCTAACAATGCCAAACTTTGTTCAAGAAAATATATAACTAACAGATCTGCAAAAGGCATATTGAGTTAAGAGTGTTCATTCCTTCTGCCTTGTCACTGCACCTCAGGACTTGACTCAGTAAATCCTGCACAGACATTGAAGAGACATTAAGGACATGATTCATCTTTATTTCACATCCTACCCAATGGAAAACTCTTTGTTTATACTACTTGCCACTACTTGCATAAAAATTCTTTCTTCTGGGAGCATGTTTGTTATTTAGAGAGATTTTTCTAATATGCTCCAAAAGTTGTATCTAGCATGTGACTAACCAGTGGTGACCAATGAATATTCAAAAACAGATGGGAAGTACTGTAACATGATAGAAATTAATGATTTTGTAAGCTGCATTTTGCTTCTCTTTGGTAAGAATAGAAGGATTTGCTTTAATGTGCACATCTGGTTAAATTCTAGACATTCATCCATCTAAGCAAAATTACTTCATGATGAGAATATTGCAGACACCAAATGCTTACTGTAGGCTTCATTTTCTGAATAGCATATACAGCTTCTATCTTAGAAATCAGGAATTCAACTCATGTTGTTTCTGTTGGTTCAGAACAAGGCCAGATGGAGTACAATACCCAGCTTCTTCTATTTTTAATTTTTTTTTAATTAAAAGCTAACCCTGAAATCTTTAAAAGCAGTTTTCAGTATTTTTTTTTTTTGTCTGCTTAAGTCCCCCTTGTTAGAATAGATGCTCTGCTAGATCTATCTGAACACAAATGGCTACATTTCCATAATTTTTTAGGGGAAAAAAAATGCAAGAACCAATTAAATATACAGAAATACTGTTTCAATTCACAACCTATCCACACAGATGCTGGCTGCCTAAGTCTTGAGGGGCTTCCATTTCTTCATGGAATCTTCTGTTTGTGATGCTGTACATTTGGCTTCCAGACCATCCATTGGGAGTGTGTCGCTCTGTTGGGAATGGTGAAAAGAACAACACAGACTCTCTTGTGGAGTTGAACTGGAGAATTTCTCTCAGTTTATTATCTCAGATCTTTTTTATAGACCAATACGTGAAAGTACAGAAAAGAAAACTCTTACTGGTTAGTAAACTAACATATCACTATCATTGGTCAGTGGGGTTCACCACCCCTTGACTTTCTCTTGCAAGAAAACAAGGAACAGACAAACAGCACCTGCAAGGCTGTTTTCTATCTCTGAGGATTGTTTTAATTCCTCCTTATGATTTCCCAGGCCACTTTCTCAGGCAAGACTGAGAAAGTTATGTGGCCTGCTATTCTACAGGCACTATGCTGCCTGCTTCAAAGTTAACATCTATAGGAGTGAGTCTCATAACTTACTTATGCATTGTACAGAAAATGTGCTGTTTAAGCCTGCTACCTGATATTCATCTGATAGTCTTGCAATATAATTATTGCATTTACCTTCTCTAAGTCATTCTTGACAGATCACTGGCATATTCTCTTGTCTCTTTTCCAGGCTGAAAAGTCCTAATCTATTTAATCTCCCTTCATAGAGGGATCCGTCCTTCCATCTTTTATATTTTCTGTTCCCTTCTTCTATGAGTTCTAGATCTCTCATATTTAACTGCAGTTGAGGACACCAGAACTGCAGCCATACAAAGCCACTAAAACACTTCTGCCTACATCTGAGGGGTTTTCACTCCCGTTTTTTGTAACAATTTGTATTTTAACTTTTACTCAGGTACTACTTTGCAAGGTGATTACTTTGCATGATGTTTTAATGAGCCATTGGTAGGCCTCAATTATGTTGCCATCCATCTGTCTGTAGACTATAATTCTATCTGATTGGCAAATGATTGACATTTCTCTAAGATTTATATCATGGGTTTATATATAAGAGCACATTTCAAAATCACCTTGAATATCAATATGGCATCTACATTTCATGAGATCCTGGATAGCAAATTGCTCATCTGTGTATCAAAAAGTAAAACCTGTTAATCCATCACTGAACATCATGGGGTCAAACTGAAAGAGGGGTGTTTGTGCTAGATATACAGAAGAAATTCTTTACTGGAATGGTGATAAAGCACTGCCCAGAGAAATCATGGATGCCCCATCCTTGGAAGTGTTCAGGGAGAGGTGGGATGGGGTTTTGAGCAATCTGGTTTAATGAATGACTTCCTGCAAATGACAGGGGGGTTCACAGAATTATGAAAAATCTGTTCACAGAACCACATAATATTCTTAGTTGGAAGAGACCTGTTAGGATGATTGAGTCCAACTCCTGGCTCTGCACAGGACACCCCAATAGTCACACCATGTGCCCGAGAGCATTGTCCAAACATGTCTTGAACTCTGTCAGTCTAGGTGCTGTGACCACTTCCCTGGGGAGCCTGTTCCAGTGCCCAGCCACCCTCTGGGTGAAGAACCTTTTCCTAATATCCAACCTAAACCTCCCCTGACTCAGCATCATGCCTGGTTGGAACTCTAAGGTCCCTTCCAACCCAAATCATTTTATGATTCTATGATTATGCAATCTGAAAACATGTACATATCTCTTGATCTCTTTTAATTTTCTTAGTTGCACGTGTGAGCTTCCTTTCACAGCAGTTCCTTATGATCAGTATGCTGGTCTGTAACAGCCCATTTCCAAGGGCTTCCATGTCTTATTTTCCTTCTTTTCTTGGTACAAAAATTGATCACTGAACATCTTAACCTGGTTAAAAATTCAGTGTCTTAATGCAGCTTTAAAAAATTTCAATTGATAGAAGGAGACTCTTAAGCTTTTAGAAGACCTTGGTTTGATGTATATTGAATGGAGAACTGTTTTGTAATATCTTGATATGCAGTTTCATGCAATGCTCATCTTTTTTTGCTGTGAAAAAATTTTGGAAGGAGGTTCAGATGTTGATTTCCATTGTATTTCCTAGAATCATAAAATAGCTGAGAGTAGAAAGGATCTTTGAAAATGATCTTGTCCAACCACCCTGGCAAAGCATGGCCACGTGTATCTATCTAGGCAGCTTTTAAATATTTTCACAGAGGGAGACTCCACAGTGTCTCTGGAGAGCCTCTGCCTGTGCCTGGTCACCCTCACATGAGAGAAGTGCTTCCTGATATTCAGAGAAAACCTCCCACGTTTCATTTTGTGCCCATTGCCTCTGCTCCTGGCACTGAATGCCACTTAAAAGAGCCTGGCTCCAACTTCTTTGCAGCTTCCCTTCAGTTATTTGTAGACACTGATGGGATCCCTCTGAGCCTTCTCTTCTCCCAGCTAAGCAGTCCCAGCTCTTTTCAGTCTTTTCTCATGGAAGAGAAGCTCCACTCCCTTCATTCTTGTGGCCCTTGGCTGGACTCCCTCCAGTCTGTTTACATCTCTTTTGCACTGAGGAGCCCAGCACTGAACACAGCACTGCAGGTGAGGCCACACTGGTGTTGAGCACAGAGGAAAGACCAGTCACCCCTCTTGCCATGATGTCAATACTTTGCCCAATACAGCCCAGGATGCCACTGGCCGCCTTTGCATTGAGATTTCCCTGCTGGCTCCCATTCAGCTTGGTGCCCACCAGGGCCCCCACTGCTCTCTTGCCAAGCTGCTTTCCAGCTGGGTGGCCCCCAGCATCCACTGGTGCCTGTAGTTGTTCGTGAGGTGTGTGGCTGAAGATGGCAGGCATGTTGTCAGTGTCACCAGTTAAGAACACAGATCATAAAAGGCCCACTGTGTTCAACAAATATGCTTCAAACACCAAAATTGCTGCTTGTAAGTTTGATTGCTACAGCTGTAACACAGAAATGTTAGATGCCCCCCACTGGAATCCATAAACATAGCTGTTTAGTAACAAAATGTTACAAGCTTGGGGTGTGTTGACTCTCCCTAAGATTTGATGAAGAATAAATATGATTACAGAAGATACTGCTGCTGTCAAAAGTGCTGGTGGTGGTTCATAATTCAAATAGAAATTATCAGCACATTTAAAAAAACAGAAACATTTGAGAAAGCCGCCAGGATTTTTTCCCAACATGAATCATTATCATGTCAGTAAAGTAAAATATTTTATCTGTCACTTAATGGAAATAAAATATCTTCATTTGCATATAGAACTGTATGTGCTGGGACTTATCAGTCAAGCATTGCCAAGATCAAGGTTTGCTTTTGTTGTTTAATTTGGTGGGCTGCCAGTGTCAACTTTCTTTCAGTATAGTTCAAAGTCAAACTACAGCATCCCTTCAATAAGTAGGTCACTCGGGAAAATGTCACAAATGTTCAGATACTTGTGAATCTTTGTCAGCTCTTATTTATCTTTATGTTAAAAAAAAACACAAAAAACCAGAGGTACTGCATGATAAACATACCAAGTTGAACTAAAGGAGATCCTATGATAATTTTGGGTGGTGCCTCATGTTCACAACACTTTTCCATATTATCCTTCTAACTTCACAAGTCCTTCAATCTGAAAAATAGTGCTTGAATTCTGAGGGTGTCCAAGAAATACAATACTCCATATACTTTTATGCATCTGCATAGGCCTACTTTGATGCTCGTGAAATTAGGTAGATGTCTGTACTTCTGCACATGACCAGACACACTGTCGGATCTTGACATCTCCTCCCAACTTATGGTCAGTTGTATTTTGTTCTGGAGTATTCAGTAATGAAAGGATCAGGGAGGCCTTAGCCATGGCCCTGCTCAGGACTTAAAATCAGATTTCTCCAAGACTATGTCCCAGGACTGTCAGGGAACAGTCCTCTTCAAGTCAGCTCCCAGAAAGCACTGTGGACAAGAATGTACAAAATCTGTTCTCCACCACTTCCACAGTCCCCCCACAGTATTCCAGCAGGTTTTACACCTTCAACAGCTTATGTGTCCTCATGTAATGTTTCTAGGGCATTTAGTATACCCACAAGAACTGAAAACAGATGACAGGAGAGGAGAGAAGAACTGTGGTGATGTAAGACTTCCCATTCCTGTTTCAAAAATTCTACCATTCATAGTTTTTCACAGCTGGATATAATCCATTGGCATAGGTCTCTTGGTACCCATAGATGTAATATGACAAAAAGTCATGGCCCACCAGCAGAGCCCTAAGTTAGCTGTCAGCCATCCTCCCACTCTTATGATTCACATCAGCTTTGGGAACTAGTACAGCCCATGGCACAAAGCATTACTCCCTAGGCTGCTCTAATTCATAAGAAAGCCCAGAGAAGTACAGCTCAGAGCAACTGAAAATCCACATCACAGCATGCACTGAAGGGACTTCTTTCATGTGTCTTGCGAGGATTGTCCCTCCACCAGCTGCAAGGCTTTTACAGCCCTTGTATTTCTGTGAAGCGGTGTTCAAAGAGGGGTGTGAAGAGGAGGATGATCATATGCCTGCTTGAGCTTCTTGAGGTAAAAGTAGTTGTAGGACATTGCAAAACCATAGCCAGTTAGTGATTAAAAGATGATACTGAAAATACTGTTTAAAGCTCCAGGAAGTTTTAATTATAGGAATTTTAAAATAGCTGCACAGATAATTTCCATTTACTTCAGAGGACAAATCAAATCCAACTAAAAAAAAAGAAGAAAAGCCTCCTGGAAAGGGTTAGAAAGCATGAGATACTAGGAAATCGATGATCATTCAGACAATTGAGCACTGGAGTAAGGACATCTGTAGGATATTCCTAGGATCATTTTCTTACTCTGAAATTTGCAGCTGCTGTATACATACAAGTACCTGCATTGGTAATGACGTACTCAGTGAACATGGTAATCAAGCTCTTTCTCATCTGCTCTTAGCTTTATTTAATGTCTGTGAAAACGGAAGTGTATCATTTGGCATTTATCATAGAAACTCAGGTCAGCTGCTCATGTTCAGGAAGCATTTAGAAGCTGTTCTTTCATGCACAGGAGCCACCCTATTGAACAGCGTAAAAATCAATGACACACCGTCTTTATAGCCAGACCCAATGTGAGTAGTTTAGAAAATAACTGATGGCCTGTTTCTGACTGCATAATGTATTCAGTGTGTAAGCAAACAATTGTCTGCCTGGACAGCTGCACTTTGGCTGTTGTGCTTGAGAACAGCCACCATTTCCACCCCCTGCATGCAGCCTCCTGCCCACCAGATGTGCATAAGCATGGTTTCAGGTTCTGCCCCTCTTCTGAGCTTCTCTGCTTCATGCTGGAGGTAATGCTCTTCTGGGTATAAAGCCCACTGTGGTGGGTTGATCTTTGCTGTCCACCAGATGCCTGCCAAAGCCACTTTATCACTGCCCTCCTCACCTGGACAGGAGAGAGAAAATATGATGAAAGGTCTGTAAGTTGAGAAAGGACAGGAAGAGATCACTCAGCTTTTACCATCACATGTAAAACAGACTCAGCTTGGGGAAATTAATTTAACTTATTGCCAATGAAACAGAGATGGATAATGAGAAATAAGAAAAAAATCTAAAAACACTTTTCTCCCAACTTTCCTTTCTTCCTGGACTCAACTTCCAGGACAAGGGTAGGGAGGAGTAAAAAATTCATTTACTTCCATTCATGGAGTGTCAGTATCACAAATTATCAGCCATTGTTTCATCTTTCTGTTTAAACACAATGAAATGTTATCTTCCATTCATGGAGAAGTTCTGCTACACTGTAATTAGAAGACAATCTTACTACAACCTGACAGGAAGCATTTTTCGCCTTAAAGATCTAACTCTTTGTTGACAGCAGTGTTTGCTTTTGAACTGTCAGTTGCATAAAACTCCATACCAAACCCCATAAATAAAGCATTTACCAGAACAAAAGGTTTCACTGACAACACTATCTTTTTCTGGAGTATTGACTTTGAATGGTATTTATCAATACAGTGAACACCTCCCCTTCTATACAGAAGTTCATTCTGCTCTTTATTTCCCAAAGACAGTTTCAGAATAATAAGCATATCCATCTTTCACATGTGCTGCACATTTAGACTGAGGTAAATAATAATTCATATTAATTTAATGTTGAGTATTATACTTAGCTGTGGACTTCTAACAATAGAATGGATTCTGGTACCCATTTACAGCTACAGTTCTGTATGTAGCATAAAAAGAAATTACACCATTAACTTAATCCCTTTTTCTCTTTTTGCTAGCCCTTTTCATTATCCCTTCCTCCTCCTTTCTCAGCTGAAGAATCTGAGATAAGCGTGATGTCTGCAGCAAAAAAAGCAAAGCATTTAACAGTTCAATAAAGGTGAGACTACAAAGAGGGACTGAGGTGACAGAGAGCTGCTTCATGGAAGCCATGGCTGCTCCTAGTAAGATCTCTGCTTCTGGTAAGGTCTCTGCCTCTGTTGGTTTGCATCAAAGGATTACATACAGTCTGGAAATAATTCATATATGTGTTTCTGTGTATATATATATAATGTGTGTGTGTGTGTAGAGATATAGATATATAGATATATATTTGGAAATCCACCAATTTACATCACCAAATTATATTCTAAATAGGAAAATTTTGGTGGAGACTGCTATTGATTAACAAGGGGAAATCATGACTTTGAAATCCAGAAGGTGCATGTGTGCCAGTCCTGGTTTGTGGGTAGGCTGCATATCCCAAAAAATAGGCATATAGACGGACTATACCAGTAAGCTTATTAGATGTAAAATCAATGTTCTGTGATAATCTATATTAAATTCTAGTCCAAAACCTGCATAATTCGGAGCTGAGGTTGCACTTCCCCAGGCACATCTGGCCCATGTACTATTCCAAACAAGGTTGAATGTAGCAATCTCATTTTGGAGGGCGGTAAACATTATAGAATCCTATCTCATGCTCAGAAAAATAGGATCATGCCTTGTTTTGGTTACAAGTACAGAATTTGTTCTCTGGTATAGATGCATTGAAGAGGGGGTCAACAAGCACATGGCTCCTGAAGGAGCCAAGAGGATCCAGAATTTCCCTTTTCTGAACAAGAGCAGAGCATGAGCAAGGGGGAGAGAGAAAGCAGATGTTTGCTGTGCAAGGTGCTTCTTTCCTGTGTAAAACAATGTTGTGAATCAGCCATATCCGGTGTAGCCAATGGATACAGAAATGAATGCCAGAATCTTTTGAGTCCAGTTCTCTCTGCCACTCCAAGTAAAAATGCCTGCAATGTCCTTTTCCAGTCACAGCTTGCTCTACATCAACCAGACCCAGTGATAACCACTAATGAAAATGGGACATAGTTATTTTTCCCTTGGCTTGTTCAGACAAATTAAGACAGTATGAAAACAGAAATATTAGCTGATGACATTTACCAGCTGGTTCTGGTGGCACAGTAGCGGGAGTCTTGAAGGAAAGTATGGATGTGATTTCTGTTCAGTTCACTCAGTCTGAGTCAACTTCCCTTCTATACACTACACCACTATAATTAGTAGCAGTTCAATTGCATTTCACAAATTAAAGTGTTGTGTAAATTCAGCACAACACTTCTGCTTGTAAGGGAGAACCCAGGCCAAGGAAGCATCCTGAGACTCCATAGAGAAAGACTATCACTTCCTGCAGACCGGAGCGGAGAGAAGCAAATGAGCAATGTCTATTTATATTTCTGTATTCTAGGTATGTGGTAATTTTAGCCAGAAGTAGGAACTAGATGATCTTTAAGATCTCTTTCAGCCCAAACCAATTTATGATTCTAACATTTTGCTAATGAAAGGCTGTAAATGTAGGGAAGAGGCAGAAGCAGAGGAGGAGACCAGATATTGCTGGGATAGGAAACTATCCTGAACATATCTTCCCTTCACTGTATAATTAAGTTGGTTAAGAAACAGGAAGGAGAGAGGAAAGGATATCTGAATGCCTAGTCAAAGAGTACAAAGGATTTAAATGCTACTTAGTCCTCCATTAAGATTTTAAAACTGTACTGAGGACACAAAAGGCTTTTTAACATGGCCTAATGCTCCTGTGTTAGCAGAACAGTGGGTCGTGTAACTGAAGTGGCTGCCTCATCCTTCCTAGATATCACAGGTACAACAGAGGACAGCAGCTGTTTTGGGACATCTATATATATTCTTAATCAGGCTCTGACCTCTACAGCATTATTCAAGGTTAGAGCTCCAGGGTTAGACAGGGCTCTTACTCCTTCTGGCATACAGACACACCTGTCTGAATTTGGGCAGCAGCAAATAATGAACAGCACTGAACAGAAGGGTTGCAGTGGTGAGCTTGGGGATACCAACCCTTACTCTTAATACTGGACTGCACCTGGGCAACTGGTAAAATATCTGGAGTGAAGGACTAGACTGTGCATGTCAGGGGATTGAACTTTGGAAGCTCAAATTTATATCTGCCAGAATATGCTCCTCCTTCTCCAAAGCAAAATCCACCTTCTCCATGTATCACATTTGAAGCACAATCTCAGCAACAGGTATGCAAGATCTATTACCAATCTTTGCAGTGTGGCTAGTTAAAGTACCTTCTCAGACAAAGAAAAGTGCTTAGTGCTTGGGGTTTTTTTTGATAAATAATCAGTTTTATGGTATTTTGGTGGACTAAATGGGCACAGAAGTTAAAAGCATTGCTAAGACTCAGTGTGAGGCTTTGGGTGCTCTTATTTGTTCTTTTTTTTTGAAGAATGTTAGTATGATTCTGTCAGCTGCTCTGTGCACAAGCCAGCTCTATCAGCAGCATTACTAAACACACTGTCTTGGCTAAAGGAGGAAAAAAAGTAAGAGAAAAAGAAAAGACACAAAATAGGTGCAGGTGGGGGGGAAAGGCAAAAGAAGCTCCAAATCTAATATTGGCACATTGCCAAAGCTGGTAAAGGTGGAGATGAGGCATCTTTTGTGTCCCTCTGCCTGTCTCAGGAAAATTACTCTAACTCCCAAGATGGGATGTGCCAGCATACTGGATTGCACTTCCAGGTCCTACCAGGATGTTACAGAAGTCATTTGTCACAGGTCCAAATTACACTGTTTGTGTCGCTATGTTAAAAGCTTCAGCAAAGAGTCGAGGGTTAAACTGAGTATTTTCCTACTTCCTTCATCTGGTGTTCTTAATTTCTTACATTACCAGCTTACTCTTCTGGTTACTCAAACTACACCCTTTTTGGTTAATACTAGTATGTCTCTTAGTTTCAAATTATTCAGTTTCTTAATTTTTTACTTGGTCTGTTTCTACAAATAGCTTTAGGTAACTGGCTGGATCAGATTCCTGTTATCCTGGCTAAAGTTAAATATGAGAAGCCACACAAAGCTTTGAAAAATTGTGATTTTTTTTTCTTATTAAAAAATGTGTCCACAAATGGCTCAAAGACATTTCTATATTGTGTAGTATTATGATAGCACATTCTTATTATTAACATAGTATTAATCTCCACTGGGGAAGACATGAAATTCCATTATATGCCACTTCAATAAGGAAAAAAAAGAGAAGTCGAGGAAAAACTGAAATACAGAGAAAAAAAATCAGCTTGCCTAAAGCGACACAGAAAGTCTGCAATATTATAAGGACTTGAGTTCCATCCTCCTAGCACATAGGCTAATACCACTCCAGCCCAATAAAAGCCTTTGGCAGTTTTATTTGTAACAAACTTCATGTAGACGAGTTAATGTGAACAATGTTCATTTCCATCAGCCCTGCAGATGAAAGAGGAGAATTTCCTAAGGCTAAAGCCATTTAGAGGCATATAATTAACACAGTTATTTTTAAAATGTCCCACTCCTTCAACAGTTCATCACTACCACGATATCAATTAATAAAAAAACATGCAGTTTGGTGAATAACCAAACTGGTAAAAGTAGTCCCAGATGTGTTGGTGTGCAGCTCCAGGGTGGTATGTCACAGCCTGCAGTGGCAGCTAATAGGAGTTCTCTAAGTGCAGCTCCAACTCATGCTCCCAGTTACTAACCAGCTCTTGCCTCCCATCTAGTGGCTACATCTATGCACCAGATTTTTTTTATTTTTTTATTTTTTTTAATTAATGTCCTGAACAAGTAAGAATCTTGTCTGCAGTAGAATAATGTAAGAAATTAACCCACATTCTCCAAAATTTCTTAATAACTTTGCATAACTTTTTTGAGTAACTTCAGTAAACTCAGATACTCAAATATTTTGGTTCCTTCAAAAGTCACTACAGGATCTTCAGAGCTAGGAGACTGAAAAAATAAAATTGAACATGGAATCTTCTATTACCTCCATGACTTTGAGCCCTGCAAGGAATCTGTGTACACAAACATTTCACTGCCAATGTTAAAATAGAAAGCTTACTTCTCATCTCCAAGGAAAAGGTTAAAATCTTGTGTGAAAACTCTCTCCAGAACAGCAGCCTATAAGGAAAAAACTAGGGGACTGAAAGAAGAACTACAAAATCCCAAAAGTGAGCACAGACTGTTGACTTTACAACCTGCAACAACCACAGAACCTAAATGGACCTCCAAAGATCCATTGGACCATCCAAAGGTCCAGCCTTTCATGGGACGGGGAACCTCCATGAGATTAGGACCCTGTCCAGTCATGTCTTGGAAACCTCTGGTGAGCAAGGACTTCCCTTCCTCCAACCCTGAGCCAGCCCCCTCCTGTTTTGCACAAGCCATCTCCAGAGGAGGCAGTCTGTAGCTACATCACCTGAGCAAAAAGCAGCACCAGCTGAAGTCACACCTATGTGGTTCACACAACCAGGGCTGCAGCAATGAGGTGGCAGGAAGGATGACAAACAGCAGAGCCTGGCTCCTCATTGCTCCCAAAAAGCAAATACGTGTTCTCAGGGAAGGCTGCAGCTGGAAGTGCCACTCAGCATCAGTAGTGTACAGAGTGCTGTATGTGGGGAAGGGAGGGCAAAGCAGAGATGTTTTGAGGGGATAACAGGGCTCAGGACCAGCCTTAGCGCAGCTGGCTTCTCATCCGTTTGGGACTGTTACTTTTATAGGACATCGATAAACATTAATCATCCATCTTGTTGGCTAGAAGAGCAGGAAGAACACAAAGCAGGGAGTTAACCCATGTGAGAATATGCTGGCATGTATTGCTAGTCAGTAGGTATTTGTAGCACTTTTGTGGGAAATATCTCCTTTAGAGTTTATTTCAATATAGGACCTATCTATTTCTGGACTGTATTTAGCATCTAAGCACAGCTCAGAATTGATAAAGCCTGAGATACTTTATATTACCAGCATGTACTTCTACTAGCAATAACAGTAAATTAAACAAAGCCTGGGCACAGTCTTTAGACACAGCAAGTGATTGTTTAAACTGTTTAATTGTTAGGATAGAGCCTGGGGTATTTTTATACTCAAAGTTTCCTAAACAACTCCCAGGCATAATTTAGGACTTGGCATATGCCATGCATCATTCTCAATTAAACTGTCTCCCTGTTTTGAAGGGGAAAATGGCTTGCAAGTCGGCGCCGGTGCAAAAGAAGTCATTTAATGTGGTACTACAGGTGTTACCTTTGGCTACATCCATGCTGCTGGGAAATAAAAGAAGCAGACTAAAAGTTTAAATAATGTTCCACTAAATACATAAGCTCTAGAGTTTCAGGAGCTTCCATAAACAGCTTCCCCTCATCATGGGCTGCAGAAATCAGATTTTTTTTTTTTTCCCCCCCAGGAATCAGCTTGCAGAGTTGAAAAGTTCTACCAGTACTTGGAGCAGTTATTTATAAAAATTGTCTGCTCTCCTAAGAATCTAAGGAAATGCTGAAATTTAAATGTAGAATGAATTTCTTATTTGTCTTGCTGTTCTTTAAATAAAAGACAAAAATTCCCTGGTGGCATCTATTCTTAAGTAAAGAATTGTGTTCTGGATCTTTCTGGAGTAGTGGTATAGGGAAGCATTTCCTTGATAAAGTCAACAAATTATGAATCACAGAATGGTTTGGATTGGAAGGGACCTTAAAGATCACCCAGTTCCTATCCCCCTCTCACGGTCAGGGTCACCTTCCAATAGACCAGGTTGCTCAGAGCCACATCCAACCTCAGCATTAATTAGATTAAATAGTTAATTCATTAATTAACTAATCTGCACAATTATTTAACAAATATTAACTTTAAAATATTAACTAATAAGCTCAATTTAGTTAATTTCAGTTCCAAAGAGCTCTAATAACTCTGAGAATGTGTCCAGCATTTTTAAACAGTCCTAATTAGGTTGTATACATCATAAAGGCCATGCAGAAAGAAAGAAAATGTGTTTTACCTAGAGAATAACAGGAATTACCAGTGTGCCATTGGTATGTAAAGAATTAATACTGAATGATTATAAGTGGATACACAAAAGGTTGGAAATTTGAAGTCCTCTAACAACTGGCCCCTTAAATGCACCAGGTAGCCTGATTAAAAAAATATTATCTGAAGTACAAGCAGCCTGAAAGAAACAAAAGTACTGCCTGAAAATGATGTGCTAAAATTTCTAAAACCCCCCAAGGAATTACCTAATTAAATTTAATTCCAAAAATCAGCCCTTTTTTTCACTTTTCAAATCTCACTTGATCTATTTCTGTTTTACAAGTTAAATGGCAGCTTTGCAAATGGATTGGCCTGATTCTCAGTCTCTTTTAGAACTCTTATTCTCTTCTATATCCAATATGATATAAAGGAGCTTCGCCATAGGTAGTCTGATCCAGAGTCTGACAAAGATAACAGTAACCTTCCCACAACTTAAATAATTTTAGTGTGAGGCACTAAATAGTGACAGTTCTCAAAGCCTGAAGTACTAATATGGATAGATGTATCAATTAATAAAGAATCTTATACTTATTTAAGCACAACCATTTTTATAAATACTTCTATAAATAAATACATGCAGAAATAATACTTTGAGCCAGTTAATTTAGTAATGATTTCCTGCATTGAAACTAATGAGATCCCACTGGAATGAATATTATCATAGTTGATCCAAGGCAGAAGCATAATCAAGCAAGACTGGGGAAATAACACACTATCATCATAAATGCTAACCAGATTTGTTTAATAAGTGATGCTTCAGGCAAAGTCCCTAAGCAAAATAACCTTAAAGCACAAAGATTCTTGAACCCTGTTTCTACTACTGAAAGATGGATGTGAAAATCTATAAATCCGTAGAAGAAAATGGCCAGAGCAAGGTCACAGAAGAGGCTGTTAAAAAAAAAATTAAAAATATGCAAAAAATAATCATGGTATGCTTTCCTTTTTCCACTGAAATCAGCTGTTTTTCTAGAAACAGAGTTCTTCTAGACACCATACTACAGTGATGGCTGTGGTGTGACTGGTGCCTGAGATAGAGTTTGAAGTCTACCTGGCAACAAAGTCCCAGCTGTGTCTTTGTCTCAGGTAGTAGTTTTGTGTTGAGATCGATTGCAAAATAAGAGATCCTTGCAGATATCAGCAAATGAAGGTCTTTAGTGTGATGTCTGCACAAAGATAGCATGTAGTTATAAAGCTGTTTTGCACATGTCAAGCCCATTGAGTTTGTACCCAAAGCATATAACTTGCTAGGTTTTGAAGCCTGCCTAAACCTGATTTTCTAGTGACCATCATGGTTTTGTGTTAATGTGTACTGTAGTGCAAATGTAGATAAGCAATGCTAATTCCACACAGGAGAAAATATATCATTATGTTATACTCTAATAACCTTTTGTAACTGCTTCTAAACAATCAGCTCCAAAGTCTTTTTAACTCCTTTTATCACTATGAAGGTATTACGACCTTAGTCTTTGTCTTGGTTACATACTTAATTAATTCACATTGAACTCTTGGGAATTGCTGGTCATATTGACACAGGAGACCATTTTATTTTTCTGGTGCAAACAGTGAGATGCTCATAAGTCCACTGAGGGTAGTTTGGGAAGCAGATGTTAGAGATGGGGTGTTATTAGTTTGTATGAAAACACGGTTCTCATCTGTGCTGCTTGCAATGCTGTTATGGCAAATACAGGGTTGATAAGCAGTGTGTGAAGGGCAGTGTACATGCCCTTCTCACTGCTTTTCTTCTGCCTGAAAAAGTTAACAGCTACTTCAGTTATGAACATATTCTGCAAAGAATGTGTCTGTATAGAAACTATACATCTCTAAGTCTTGAGCTGCTCCTTTTCAAACTCAGGGCAGTTGAAGCAGGAGAAATGGGTAGGCAAATAACAGCACTAAGTCAGTGTAACTCTTCTAAGTATTCTGCACCATCATAAAGATCCCTTTGCAACATCCACACATAACTATCCAGCTAATTTTAAGCAATCCTTAAAAAAATAAAATTTTTAGGCCTTGACTTATCTTGAAAGTAGTTTCCATTCAGCAATGAGTTGTCAATAATAAATATGGCAATAGTTGTATCCATTCTTCTGCTTTTAAGATTTGGGTGTTTCACCATTCAATAATCAACACAAGTGTCTTTATCTATTCCAGCTGGTCTCTTAAGAGGGGGAAATTTTCAAGCAGGGAGAAAAAAGCCTAAATATTCCTAGAGAGAAACCACATGCCTAAATGCTATTTAGATACAGCAGGACAGGATGATAACAGAACATGTTTTAATATAAGCCAATAGTACTTCCAAAGCATGTATTTGAATACTTTTCTGGAAGAAAACAAGTTTGGGGTTACAATGGCATTTGGGTGAGTGATGTTTGCTTAAATAAATATTTGCCTTTATTTGAAGACAGAGAGTGGGTGTTTTTTTGTTTCCAGTTGCTTGTCTTAATATTCAGCCGTAGCAAGGCCAGTTTCTTTGATAATATTCTAATGGGTTTGATCCCTACAGTATGAAGACATAACTAAACAATAAATGGGACTGTTCACTCTTAGCTGCTATGGCTGCTTAGTAAGGTTGTGTTTCTTGAGGAAGAAGAAAGTTAAGGAACAGTCCTAATGAAATACTGTCACGGCTCCCATTATAGTAATTAAACTCTGAAAATTACACCAAAATGTCTAATGTGGAAGAAAACAGCTGCAAACAACATTGCTCTGTGGTGCCATTTGGTGACAGCAGTGAGGGCCCTATTCTGTCATCAATGGTCTGGTGTGATTGCAATGGGATCATCAGCATCAAGGGAAGTTAATCTCAAAGTGGTAATGTGGTGCAGCTGAACAAAACTGTTCCCATATCAATAAACAGTGTTGCTTTTTTCTTTTTTTTCCTTTCCCTAATTCTTTTCTACATGAAATGGACTTGTCATTTAATGTCATTTGCAAACTTACTTAGCTCAGTCATAAAATAGTGATATTTCTTCCCCTGCTGCTTCCTCCTGGAGGATTGTCCCAGTCTGCTGAGTGGGAAGAGTCAAATCTACATGCAAGACTGTACTTCTTTGGTCAGCATTTTCCTGAACACAGAGTGCAGGTAAGTCAGCATTGCCATTCCTAAAACAAAACTCAGGAAGAAGCAGGCAGGTAGGTAACATAGCAACAGCCCCAGGCCATTCACACATGCTTCTTGCTAAAAAAAAAAAAAAAGTGCTTTAAAAAACTTTGTTAACCAAGATAATCTCACTCCATATGGGAGGGCATGGGAGCATTGAAAAACAATGAAAGGATCTTCAGGTCCTTCAGAAATTGAAGAGGATCCTCACCTTTTTCAAAGAAATGATCTCTTAAGTAAATCAATGATAGGAACTGATCCCTTAAATCAATAAAACCAGTAGAAATAGACACAGTAACAGAACAGCACCACTTCAATTTCACAATCAAGCATGCTGAAAAAAATGTCTTGTTTTTCATTAAGAAAAATGTCAGGTTATAAACAACAAAAAACAGTTGAGGAATATACTTTTAAATCAAAATATCTTCTCTACAGATGCAAAGATGTGTGTATGTACATGTGTGTTTAGCAGGCAGTTTGGAAAATCTGGATAAATTTTTCCCTGGTGTATCTACCACACCCTTCCTAGAGATGAATGACAAAATGTCCAGCTCTACTCTAAACAGTGAGAGCTGTCATTCCAAATTAAGTGGGCCAAATAAATCCTGGATTTATGACAGATAATGTTAATTAATGCTTAGTGAACTGGTGTTTCACCAACAGAAGGTCAGCAGTAGATAGGTCACACCAGCCTAGGCTCTTGCCCCTGTACTGTGACTTAGCTTGGAGCTGAAGGGCACACAGGGGACAAGCTGGAGAGCAGTGATGACAGTCATGCTGTGGCCATGCTATTCAGTCCTCTGTATTATGTTCTGAAACTCCTTGTAAGTTAGATATAGTCCAAATATTATTAAAAAAAAATAGGTGAGAAGCAGTTTGGACAGAAATTATTTTTAAAATACATTCTTCCAAACCAACATAGAATGGAAAACAAGTTCTTAAACAGCTTTTGCATTTTAATTCTCTTTGGTTCTAGCTTCCTTTCTGGAAGCACATTTCTTACAACACTGGCCACAGAATCATTTGTTTCTTTGTGCCTGGGGAAAATGAAGTTTTAGCTGACTATTTGTTAATTTCTGTTTATTTACACAAAATGTTTCCCCCCATGTGATAAGCTGTGTTATTTTGCTTCCCAGTCCTAAACCTGAAACATTTTCAATGGAGTTCCCTTGGGGACAGAGGAATGGAGCCTTAGGATCACTAATTGTGTTTCTAAATATGTCTCACAGTAGCCTAGCAGGCTGTAAAGAATTCCAATATCTATAAGGAAGAACTGGACAAAAATAAAATCTTATTGACAAAAGCCAGCACATGGCTAATACAGATGAATGGTGGAAATCTGCCAACAATGGCAATGTCATTTCCTTCCCAGCTGTTCTTGGGGGCAATGCTCAAATTATTTTCCTCATTGACCCCTTTCAGAAAAAAAAAAAATCCTTTCCTACCCACTATTTATTGACCATATTTAGAATGGGACAGAATGAAATTATATTGACATAGGTTAGCCTGTAGGGTTTAATTAACACTGCTGAGAAGTCTGATGCCCAGAAGGCAGAGCTGCTTTCATATGGCTTGAGCTGGTAGAGCCAAAGCCAGGAAGAGAGCCCAAGTGCCAGTGACGAATTCTGCATCTGTCAGAGCAGGGCTGCTGGCAACCTGCTGGAGTTGATCTGTAGGGTTAGCATGTGCTCCTTGCCAAAACACACCACATAGCCCACAGCCTTGAGGTGTAATACCTCGAGTTAGAATCAAAGTGAAAATAGCCAGGCAGGGAATATTGGTGAATGGGTCTTTTGTGTTCTACAGAGAACAAGGGAAGGGCTCCAGACTGCTTTATTATACATCAGGTATGCACATGCACACAAGAATCATCTGTCTTCATCCTTCCTACTGCTTTGTTATCCAGCCCCTGACTAGAGTTCAAGTAACCCACCCAAGTCAAAGGTTTGATTGCCAGCAAAAGATGCATGAACTGATAACTCTGTGATACAGAGGTGTGTAGTAGGTTGCACTGTTCCCGTCTGAAGAATCCTGGCGGTCAGATCTTAGAGCTTTTTAGAAGTCCAGTGAGGACTGAGAAGCGCTTTTGGATAGCAAAAAGAAGAGCTACTTGCTCCCTGCCTTAGAGAGATACCTTTTTACCCTTGCACATGCTTTTGTCACCTTCTTTGTCCTCATTTTAGAGAGTATGAGACAGATGTAACAGGGAAGCCTTTCTCCAGAGAGGAGGTACTAGAATGGAAGTAGTACAGCCAAGTGAAATTGTTCAAGTCCTTCCCATGGAGTTCACTGGTTCAGTCTCAAAAACATTGGCATGAGAGGTACCTGAGCCAGTTCTGAACAAGACAGTTGAGGTACCAAAAACTGCTTAAGAGCCCTGTTTCAGCCTGCAGCAGTCAAAGAAAGTGGGGCAGACTGAGAAGGGATAGCAGTGTGCAAAGAAAAAGGCTGGAGAAGCCTGGCCAGCAACCAGCATCCCTTGTAAGCTGTCCATAAAGTGTCTTCATGCACAAGCTAAATTTTTTGTCCAGGGTTTAATTTATGCATGTGTACTAGTCTGCTACTGTAGGGGGAGCTTTGGGGGTACAAATGCCCTTTCTGAAAGAGTAATTTGGCCACTAAAAGGAAATTACAAACTAATCACAGGAAAGAACTGTAAAAGCGGCCTTTAAGCAAACTATCAAAGCTGTATAATGTTCACACACACAGCTGGCCTGTGCTACTGCACAACCGCCACAGCACACACAAAATCCATCACTCCTGACACTGCATAAGAAATATCCCCTCCCTATCATAACTAAGAACAGAAGATGGTCCTATGTGACCAATTCTCCTGCTGTAGGAAGGGTTCACACTATTTGCAGGTATTTTTTCTATGTAGAGATTGGTCATTTTGCAGTAGCAACACCCTGAAGGAGTTTCTGGGCTGGTCAGATTCTGCACCCAGGATATTCGTCAACTCATTTTCATTTCTTGGTAGTCACAACTGGACTTCAGCTATAATATATATAACATATTCTATATACCACATAGAAAGTACTGTGTACCATATATCTATGTATCTTAGCTTGCTGTTTGAAACTATCATGGCAATAAAAAAGTATGAGGCATCTAAGAGCAGATGAAGATCCAAATAGTTACTTACATTTTCAGGCCTGTAGGAATCCTTTGAAATATGGTTTTAGATTTGAGCTGCATAACAAGTGAAGCCTGTTTGAACCTGAAACTGTGAAGCTCTGCTTGGCATAAAAAGTAAAGGAAATTTTGGTATCATTTACTTTTTCTGGGACTAGGCTAGATGAGTCTTCTGCTGCTGCTTCAGCGTCAGATCACCCAGGAGTGGAGAGATAGAAGTAGACAGGGATGATTTGACAGTGCTTAATGAGGGGACATTTCTCACTCTGCCATTGGATTTTGGCAGCTTATTTTGCAAGATTTTATAAATCTTGCAATGTTTGCATGAGGTAAACAACAAAGAGCATTCACAAGTTAAGCTGACACTATCCATCCAAGTTTTAAAATGTGAGTAGCTTCATTACCAGGGAAAGATTTTATTCTTTAGGTATTTTTACTTTAAAATTGTTAAACCTGTTTATTCTCCTAATTTCCCTGGCCAATAGTCTGGGGTTTATATTTCCATTTCTGTTAAAAATCTTCTGATACTAGTTCTGAAACAGAACTTTCCACATATGTGGGGGAAGGCATTGCCCATCTGATTAACTGTGGAATTGGCAATGTGAAAGGAAACAGATGAAGTTATATTTTTCTGTGCAAATTTGCCTTAACCAGACTAAACTCACTGGCCTAAGTAATTAGTAGAAGATAAATGCAACACAGATAGCTGCACTATTTTTAGATGAAAATATCTTATCAAGTTAGTGCTTGACTTGATGAAATTCATCTGATATACAGTGATTTTGCTTTTTTTAACTATCACAGCTCTCTTTTCCTCATTTATTGTTCTAACAAAACTGTTGAAGGAACTCCATTTAAATCTGGAGCCCATGGAGTTAGACATATAAATTTCAATCTTAAATGAAGTTAACATAATTAATGGCAATTTTAAAATTTTCCATTAAAATACGGTGGGACCTGACTCTCACAGGATCAATAACTATTTTACTTTTTAGTAACTATTGTCTGGAATAAAACAAAATTAAAGGAAGTCAATAGATATGATTTGAGGACTGGAGGTTCAGAATTCCCATAAAGCACATGTAAGGTTGTCAGAATGGTCAAACTGGGTACATACACACAAAGGTGTTCTTCAAGATTTGAACTTGCATGTCATCTTACCCAAGAACAGACTTTCAAAATAGTTCAGTTTCCATTTAGACCCAAAAAATACACAGTCAGGTACTTTTTGGTCCATTTCAAGTACTGAGGTGGTTTTAAATCCTTATTTCCACAGCTTTCCTGAAGCTTGAAGTTTGCAAGAGTGTGGTTCTTGTTATGATGCTCATTCTGGCCTGCCAAAGATATTTGGAAAAATCCCAGCTAGCTCTCTGCCAGGCAATACTCAAGTGGATCTGAGAAAGATCCCCAGCACAGCTCCCAAAACACAATGTGGGTGAGACTGCACCAGTTTTTGCCTTGTTCCTTCAGGGGAGAAAAGCTGACAGCTCCCAAATGCCCTCAAGCCATGTGTCCAGCTGGCAACATGTACCTGCAGTTCATGTGCTGAAGACACCACACCGGTTGGCTCAGAATCAGCTCTGACAACATTACAGACACCCCAAAATGTGAATATGCGGAAGAGTAACCTCATTGCAGGGCTACAGGGGCACCAAACATCATCCAGAGGAGACTCATGTCCAAGCCTAAGGCAGCATTGATGCCAATGGACAGCTTATATTCAGCTGGGTGGACTCGGCCAAAGGTACCAAGAACCACACTCATTTAATTGTGTGAATGTGCCCTCAGTATACAGTGTGGATGCTAATGAGCTGTAGCTCTCAGAACTGCAGCCCTCTTCACATCCACACTTCACATCAGTCCCCTTCCTCTGAGGACACAGTCAAGTGAACTTTCAAGTACCTCCAGGAGATCCACAGAAGTTGAAACCATGATAAAACTGCTAAGTTAAGCTTTCATCTTCAGTTTTGGAGTTTTGTATAGTTTAACTTATTTTATTTTCAGACTTATTCCTCATTTAGATGGTAAAGCTTTCTACAGCAAAGAGAATTGTTTTAGTTGTCTGGAAAACAACTGCCCTCCCTACCAAGCTCTAAACCCAAAAGTACAACTACATAATATAAACCATTTCTAGTAGCACCTTGACACCTTTTTTAAAGAATAAGATTCTGCATCAATGCTACATTTGTTCTGCTGAAGTAACCAGACCTGCACTGATTTACACCAGCTACTGCTTTGGTCTCTTTTTAAAAGTACAGCAATTCTTTAGACATATCCATGGTTAATGGTACAGGCCTTTTATGAGTTAGCCCAGCTGGCATTAATTTTTCTTTGAGATTTCTTATTTTTAGATCTATACATTAGGTACAATTAAGCAGTCTTTAATTTGAAACTTTTATAACCCATTATATTACTTCTAAATTGTCAGCCAGATGATATAACAGGTAGCATGATGGATACATCTGGCATCAATTAAGACTTAAAAGCTAATAATGGTCTAAAAATATAGATGATTGGAATTGCGTGAGAACAATTTTGTCAGAGCATCTTTAGACATGTGTAGGTCTATTATTCTAATGGTAAATGATCTTATCCTATGGCTGTCTTGCTCTTCTCAAGTACAGCTGAAAGTCAGACAGATATTCCAGCCAGATTTCCAGAAAGTGGAAGAGACCAGCAGAGGGATTATTGTTCTCTAAAAGTAGAACAAGGGTTCCTTCTCAGTAATGTTTGTTGCACATTGATTGGAGGCATCTTTACATCACTCATACATGAAAAACAGAGAAGTTAGAGCATGTAGAAAAGAGCTACAAGATGCACACTGAGACTTGCAGCTTTTACATCTAGCAGAGTTCTCCATGGGAATGGGAGAAAAGAGAAGATTTTTGGTTTGTTGACTAAAACCTTCAGTGGGATGAAGTTTTTATAGTTTTTCTACCTTTTCTCTTTTTGTTTTCTCTATCTTCTCAGTACTAAGAAGAGTTTTGTTTCCCTCTTGCCAAGCTGCTTTGTTATTTTTCAATTTAAAAAATGCAAAAAATAAAACTGTTTTAAATAGTTCATTTCATTGCATTTATTGCCAGAGGAGTGAAAGAGGAGGAAGCAAATATTATCAAACCCATGAAAAGTTTTAACATTTTATTTCTAAGAGGTGAAAGAACAAGAGTTTTTTGTTTAATTTTTGAGACATCAATAGATGTCTAAATGAGGAGAAATAACCCACCCTCAGTTGAAGGAATCCAGCTGATAAATTAATTTCCATAGGAAATTAAGCTGACACAGAGATTCTTTGCACTATTTTTTCAGTCTGTCCAGAATAATTTCTATAATTTCTATTCATCCTGTTGCTCTGTTCAGGACTTTGCATGAGCATAAGGTAGTCTCAATTTTGTTTAATTGGAACTTTGTTATCTAATGTACACCAAAATGATTGAAAGTGTTGGACATAAAAGCCATATAATGTCTGAATAAAGAAATTTAGTCTCCAAAACTTTCTAGCTGTAACTTAGGTGTCTCTCATATCTCTGTCACTATACAGCAACTTCAAAAATATTTCACCCCTGGAATCAGTAGATCATTAATACCTTTCACACTTTGTAAGTAAGTGACAAAATAAGTGCTTAGACTATTTAGGGTATTCCTAGAAAGAAAATAAAAAGTAATTCTTTCCAGAAAAAAAAAACATTAAGGGAAAAAAGTTTACAAGAAGAGGTTTCTATGTGTGTATGTGTGCATGCATGTATATGAAGAAGATTCTAGTCTGACAGGAAAATTACATACTTGGCAAAGAAAAGCTTCCAAATATATATTTTCCAAATATTTGGAAAAGCTTCCAAATAGTCTTTCTGGGTGGATCTGAATGGCTGACTGTCACGTGTAATGTTTTGAAAGGTTTGAAATATGTAATTTTGCAAGACTGCAGGGCCCAGATCATGCCCATCTCTGAGAAAATGGCCTAACAAAACCCTGGGTAAGAACTAGCAGTTGCCATTATTCACAATAACCCTCAATTTGCCTTGTTCTATCGTAGCAGTCACCCCCTGAGATACCAGGGATCCAGAGTCTGGAAACCATTATGCATTAAGCAGCAGTGTTTCTATTACCATCTTTACCAGGTCACACTGAGCAACCAAGGAGGTAGAAAGTATATTGGTATTTTATTCAAGAGCTATTCCAGCAGCAAAGCTCAGAGCTCACATCTGACTGATAGTCAAAGATAGTCAAAAGGAAACTTTTCATCCACTATTAAGTACTTCTAACTCCCCATGCTCAGTGCCTTCAAACCCTTTGTAATTAAGTGACCAAGCCACACCAAGCACTAGATTGCACATTTTTATGCTGTTTCATATAGCTGTTAGGTAGTGTGTGGAGCAATAAACATCAGGGTATACCACAGTTTGTATGAGTGGTAGCGCTGAGTTGTAAGAGCAGATCTGCTTATTCACTGGCAAGTACCTGGAAAGCCTTAATTTCTGCACGTGGCACAAGAGAAGATGCTGAGAAGTTGTGCCAAAGCACTGTTATTTCCCACTTCCACTCAGCCTCATGCTTCTCCACAGGCAAGGCTGTGTCATTCTCTGAGGAATACCTGGGACGCCTCCTACCAAAACAGAGTTAAATGCAAAATGCAGGTGGCCCAGTCTCCATAGCACACACCAAAATAAGCTGTCCATTGGAATCTAAAACCCATTTCCCAGGTAAAATGTCTCAATCATGGCACTCAGCAATATTAACTTCAGAAAACAAGGTGAAAAAATCTATCTCCAAAAGATGACTTAAGAGTAGGAAGGGTCTCTGTGAGCAGAATTAGTCTTCTCTCCAGTGGAGGCACACACATCCATCTCACATGGATTCCTTAAGAAGCTCCTGTCAAGATTCCTGCCTTTGATTGTCACAGGCAAAGCAGCATGGCAGTGTTTTCTCTTCAATGAAATACTGTGCCCGGTGTCATTCAGCTTCAGTGCTGGGTGAATCAGGCAGCAAGGAAAGAAAGGTGGTAATGGCACTGCAAAAAATCACAGTGAACGTTATCTAAACCCCTGTGCACTACAGGACAAGAAGGATAAATTCAGCAGAAACAGGTGCTTTGAAGGATGGTCATTTCAGTCAGAGGAGGAGAAAATTGGAGGGGAAAGCTCAGAGATGGGCTTGTTTAGTCTAACAAAACAAGAGCTGAGACATAGCTGGCAGAGAAGATAAACAGCAAACAGAAAATATATGTATGGTAAATCAAGAACAGGTAGCTATAACAGGTTATGAATAAGTTTTAGTCTTTGGATTGGAGGAATGTCTTTGAATTCTGCCTGAATTAAAACTACTTTTCAATTTCCTGGTTAAAAAAGAGGATGATGCATGATGGCTTTCTGTACCATGAGAACCTGGACCCACTGATCCAGAAAGTCTTTTTGCAGTTCCCAAACCTCTATTTCTGGGCTGAATTTTTTAAAAAAACTCTCCAAATCTCTTGACAAATTTTCACAAATAGTGAAAACATGAAGAACTATACAGGGTTCAAAAGACCTGAACATTTAATATGGAAAAGAAGCTGTTTGTTTGATTTTTATTATTGGATTTCCATATCTATTTGAAAAGTGACACCTAACCTAAATGCCTCTGCAAATCACTTTCCCATTCATGTCACAATTTCAAAACTTTGTGAATAAGAGTAATTGAAATCTGTCCACACCACTGACTGTTACCTTCTAAATAATACCAAAGATCAAATAGATGCATCAATGAACATGTAGGTCTAATTACATTAAGTATTACAATGTTATAAATGGAGTAATAATTATGTTTAAAGCAGATTATACTATATGGAAAAGGAAATTTTTATTATATCATTCTTTTGATTTGAACAACAATCAAATTATATCTATGAAAATGCTGAATGCCTTAGTGCATAATTAAATGCACAACAATAGCTGGATATTCACTGTAAGCAGTAAGTATTCAGGTGGGAGCAAGATTTTGATATAGCCAGCAGCATTAAGCAATTATTTATAGGTAACAAACTAATTTGTCAATAGAGCAAAGGAGAAAAAAAAAAATATTTTCCATTTGTTACTGTTTGGAATCTGTCACCAGCTTTCCCTTTGATCTGACCTTGTCTCACTGGCAGTAGTGTGGAGCGTTTGCTCAAAAAACTCAGTTGCTGTAGAAGCAGTGCAGCTGCCTTGTGACAACTCCATCCTGGGGTATAGTGCTAACACCGGATATTGCTTCATGAGAAATTTCACAGAAATTGTCACCAAGAAAGTTCAAATGTTTCAGAAAAATAAGTCTAAATCAAAGTTGCCTGCAAGGGAGGGCTGCAAACATTACTGCGTGTGTAATAAATGTCCTAGTAAATGGTTATTTCAAGAAATGTAGCAAGCTGAATGCTTATCCATGACCACAGGTTAGAAACACTTTTCATGTGCTTGTGCTTGATTTACAACTACAATATATTTGTAATGATTAATAACAGAATTAATTCTTTAATAAACCTTTGAGGAACATAATCTAAAGACCTAAACAAGTTTTAAATTTTGACATTCCTGGCAGTGATGGTTGTGTCAGAGGCTTGTAACATATTCCCTAAAGATGATAATAAATTGTGATTCTTGGAATTTTAAAAATGTGTCATGTACTGCAGCCAAAGATAAATTTTGGTCAAAAAACAGTGCATATCAATGTAGATGATGAACAGATTTTCTCACACGATCCTATCTCAAAGTACTGAATTAGCAAATAAGAGTTAATATTGGCTAATGTGACAGATACCTGTAATGTACAGAAGTTACTAAATCACAAACATATGCTTCAGTAAATGAAAAATCATGAAATAGGGAAACACATTTAGAAGCAGTAATTTTTAAAAAGTTCAGGAAAAGAAAGTGGACATCATTCTCTGTACCTCTCTTGTCTCTGGCAGCTCCCTTGACCATCATCCCACCTCACATGCCATAACCTCTCACAGTCTCCGCAAAGTTAATCCTGTAGGGTACTTGAAGCAGGGGAAAAAAAATGAAAGCAGAAGCTGGATTGACATGTCCACTCTATAAGGTCTGTCTTCATTTCCCTGAGCCTTCCTCATGATAAACAGAGGAAGAACTTGGAAGTAATTCAGTCTCGAATATCACTGCTATTCCTCCTAACTCCTTCTATGGCCACTGCAGTATGTGGAACACCAGAATTCCAGTTGAAAGATAAATAGATGTAAGATGAGACAAGGAATTATCTACCCTCCTGTTTACCTCTTCCATTTTTGTAACAAAGTGCTTTTTACCATGGCTTTGGCTTCATAGGGTTTATGTTCTTTTGAAGGGACACAAGGTGGTGGGGTGGTATCTTTTATCTAGTTTCAAAAAGAGCAAGCATTGTCAGGAATACACTTGTTAGGGGAAGCTGTAGATGGGCTTTCTGGGAACTTCTGGTTTCTTCCATTAAGTTTTTCTGCCCTGCTCTCCAAGCAGCAGAAATAACATGGCACTTGCAATTCCACCAGAATCCAAGAAACACAGATGTCCAATGGAGTTGATTCTTTTGATGACTGGCTTTTGATGATTGGCTCTTTCCTTCAGTTTACAGAGTATATAACTTTACAATGAGAAACTAAGTCTTTTTAAAAACTATTCTTTTTCCTTGCAGGAAAAATGGAGAGCCATTAAATAGCAGTGGCAACCATTTCCAAGATTATGAGAATAATATTTATTTCATTTTTATACTGGTGTCTGATGTGATTTGAAAAATATATATACCGTTTCTCTTAATGTAACCTTGGAACAAAGACAAGAATGAAGAAAGCTGCCTCTGTTTCAGACCTTGCACTATGCCAAAATAGTTCAAAAACACAGTAAATTATGCAGCTGTCAGGTGACATGTGGAGATAGGGATCAGAAAAGTTCAAGCTCCTCTAGTTTACTCCAAATGATGTTTTCCTCCAAAGATGATTAGGCTCTTAGGAAACACCTGCAAATGTAGACCTAATTAAAACCCTGACTTGCCTACAGAGCAGCTGACTACCTTGCCAAAAATGCTCTTTCTATAAATTTGTCCTTGTTGCACTTCTCTGTTTATTCTCTGAAATTCTCATTTTGCTTCTTCTGTGGACACTTCCCTGAAAAGAATTGTAAAGTCCATGCTAAAAACTGGTTCAGCCTCATAAATGATAAACTGCTGGTTGCCTTCTAACTGCACAGCACACCAAAATTCAGAACAAACTTTTATACTGAAAGCACACAAACCCAACACGAACTATGAAATATTTTCACTGAATTTTCTAAGAAATGTTGATGACACCTGGTCTCATACATAGTTACAGTGGGGGAGATTTCATCTCTTGCAAAAGACCCTGGTTTTTTGCCTCCCATCTTGGGAAACAGGCAGGAGGACACCAGTTCTTGTCACAGCTGGTCTCACTGCCACTCCACATTCGCAATCCATATTATTATCCATTGATCCAAATGATCCACATTATCCAGATATGCTGAATATTCTTCACAGGATCGTCCTTTTTTGCTGTGAGGGCTGATCGTCTGCCATCCGCCATCAGTAATAACCAGACCTGCTCTCAGACCTGCCCGCTCCCGTTGCTGTGGGCTCTGCTGCCATCAAGTGGAAACCAGCACGAACTCGAAGGACCTTACCTCAAATTCTTAAGGACCTCTCCACAAAACCCGGGGGGTGCTGGTGTTTTAGTGCCTCAGGAGTCGCCCTGAGGCTGCGGGGATGGATGGATAGCCCACAGCAGAGCGTGGCTGATAGCAACGCTGGCTCCTCCAAAATACTCCGCCAGAGACTGTGCCATAGGGCAAGCAGCGAGCAGTCATTCAAGTCTGCTCAGTGACAAAGGAGCTCCTACTCATCCTCACTGAAGTGTTTGAGTCAGCAGGGCAATTTCTAATGCACATAGATGTACCCAAAAGCTCGCATAGACTGAGATGTCCCTCTGAGTATCAGGCAGAGGTGCAGCAAGGGCAGGAGAGATGGGGGCTGAGAGTGAGGGCAAGGGCGATGCCATTCCTGAGCACAGAATCATAGAATCATGGAATGGTTTAGGTTGGAATGGACCTTATAGATCACCTCATTCCAAACCCCTGCTGAGGACAGGGATACCTTCCACTAGACCAAGGTGCCCAACCTGGCCTTGAAGGGATGGGACACCCCCAACTTCTCATGTCCCACCGTACCCAGTCAGAAAAGCACAGTAGGTGAAGAGACAAGGACTGGTGTCAGCCATGGCCCAGGGGTGGCCAGCCCAGCCAATGGGCACAGGCAGGTCTCAGTCTGAGCAAACAGCACAAGTACAGGCTGGTCCCAGTGATGCCTTCCCATCACTGCTGCTGAAGCTGAGCTGCTTTGCAGAGTAAGCATTCAGACCAGCACCACGATCCCCTTTGCTTCCCCTCCCTCTGGGCATACATATATCTCACAATCACATTTTTGGTGCAGAGAGTGACTTCTCTATTTGCACCACTGACAGCACATGGAGACTTACCTGGCTGGTTTCTATGCGCTACAACATCATTTAGAGTCATATTCAACCCACAGATGTGAGTAAGAAAATGTGCTGAGAAAGAAAATAGCTAAACAATTTCTGCCTTGTAGATTTTTGTGCTAGTATGTATTGGATACTGCAAATTATGCAGAAATCTTTTCTAGACATTAATCAGTGAGTGATGAGTGCAAGGAGAGCAGCAAACAGCAGCATTTAACCCTTCACAGAGGGGCAACCCCATTTCCCTTCCAGCACCAGGCACAGTGCTGGTTGAAGGTTGGCCAACTCTCCAGCACAAACCACATCACCAGCCACAGTAGCCATCCAAGCACCCTAAAATGTTAAATCAATGTTCAGCTGCTGTCTCTCACAACAATTTCTGAGACTAGCCTGTATCTGACAGCAGGTTTCACCTGTGAGCCAAAGACACTTTCCCTAAGCCAATTTAACCACATCTGCAGAACAGGCTACAATTCCACATGTTTAGAATTAATGTGGCCCACTGAGAGGTGGTTTGTTTTCAGTTTGGTATAGACAGTTTATATTGCAAATCTCAACTCTTTTAGGAATGAGATGACACCTCAGTTTTTCTGGTTCATGTTTGCCCAGGATTCAAGAATTCAAGAATTCTGTTCATCATGCAGATACATTTTAGCAAATTCATATTTAGCAATTCATCCATGTCAGTATTTACGTGGTAGCACTGCTTTGATCCCTTGACACATTTAATGCTGGATTTGTAGCTAAAGAGAGAACCTCTGTATACTTCTGTAAAGAGAGAATAAGGCAAAAATAGTCACAAAGGTCTGGTTTTTATCCTAGGTTACTATGTCATGTAAGTCTTTTTATAAAATGATCAGGTTACATCCTAAACAGACTCTTCTATTCCCTTTTGTCTCCTTAAATTTTCTTCACAGGGAATTAAAATTTTTCCTAGCTTAATTCTTTCACAAGGTCATTTGAGCTTTTTCATCAATGTTGTCTTCCATTTTAAATCATCTTCACTCAGTGAGTATTTTCTCCTTTCCCTGACATGTCTCTCCTGATGTATTTATATGGAGCAAATATATTACTTGCTAACTTTGGTTTGGAAGGATAAACAAGCCAAAGTTTTGCCAGATTTTTCTGCATTAGTAATATCAAATTGGGTTGTACTTGTCTTCCATTGCACAAATTATATGACCAAGTAAAAGAATGGCAATTGAAAGTAAGAACCAAAAATACTGTGGAAAGGGCAAAGCCACTCAAAGCCCAGTAAATAGGGGTGGGAATGTGGTAGGTGTCTCTGTTCCACAGCCATACTGGAAAACCACAGCATGTATTTGGCCTGAATGGAAATATAAAAACATTTACATTCAAATGTTCTACTAAGAAAACAGAGACAAATAGTTTTGATTTACATGGAAGTCTCTTCAGTCCCAAATGAAGTGCTTAATTTAGTTGTCTTTTTAATTATTTAGTCTTTTTGTAGGCCTTGCACTCCACTTTCTTTTTTAAAAAGAACTCTGTAGGTTTCAGGTACATAATGTCAAAACAAACAATTTAACAATACCAAATATATAATACTGAAAATGTTAAAATTAAATGCTTTGACATTTCCCCAATTTATCCTCCTCTTTTGCAGTCTTAACTATTTATTTGTTTTGACTTTCCCTTACAGTTTGCTTAACTAAAATGACCATTTTTGGCAAAGTTACTGATCCTCAGAACAGAAAATGGTCCGTATCTACCTACTGGATGTGCCTCATCTTACCCTTCATCCTGTCAGCAAAGGTGGTTTATAGCATTATCAGCAAAATGACAAGTGAAATGTAGAGGGTGATCAGGTTTCAGTTATTATCTGATTCTCCAAATAGAAAAGCTAAGAAATACCAAATGTAGTAGCAGATGGCAGGTTAAAAAAAAGTATTTTTACCACCAAGTTCCTTTATACAGAATATTATGAAGACTAAGAAACTTACATGGAGTAAAGGGATAAATTTATGGAAAAGAAAGCTTAAGAGGGTGGCTGAAAACACAGACATCACCTGTGGCTCAGAAAAATGCAAAGCTGCAAACTGCTGAAGGTTGGAATAACATTTTGGCAAATGATTGTTGCGTGCTTCCTCTGTTCCCTGTGGATGTACCTCTGGAAATTTTCTGAGGAAGGATACTGAGCTAGACAAACCCTTGATGTGACCCACTCATCTGGTCTGAAGTGCGTTCGTGCAAATAACGCATAGGAACAGAATTAATGAAAAAACCAAGCTCGGCTGCTCTGCCCGTTGAGCACAGCTGTGTTTCAATGGTACAAACCTTATTAAAAATGTCAGATTTGATGTCTGAAATGCTCTTCTGAGTTCCTACTGAAAAGTGAGCAGCTGCCCATCTGGGAAGCTTTAACAACCCAGATATTATCTGTTTTATTTCCCTATTGGTAAGCTTATGATAGCTTGACCTATCAAACTGTTTACTGTGCCATACCAGTCTACTTTATTTCTTTTTGTCTTATGAAGGGATTCAGATATGTTGAAAACAGCAGTGTCAATAAATAAGCAGAAGGCATCTGCTAATGTCTTGTGCCAAGAAAAGGAGAGTGGGGAAAACAAAATAATTTAATTTAGACATTTACTCAATAGCTTTAAGCCCATCAAACACCAATACTTTATAGTTCCCTTCACTTTGCATAAACATTTAGCACAGCATCAGGGGAGAAGCTGCTCCTCAAACCCAGCTCTCCCCACTCAATGCTGATTTCATTGCATCCTTTAAAGAAAGGGCTGGCAGCATTACTCTGCTTTCTCTTCTGAAATGAGCAGAGAGAAAATTAAACTGATTAAGTTTTGGTTTTTTTTTGAAGGCTCAGTCCTTTAGCTGGGTTCCTAAGCATCATGGTGACAGCTGTTGGTCTCACTTGAATATGTAGCCTTGAAAAACTACTTGAAAAATCTGCTCTGTGATTAATCAATAGCATGTTAAAATCACTGTCATTGGAGTTGAAGAGCCAATTGTGGATCACTACAAGAAGATTCAGGCTAGAGAGAGGAAATTCCTGGTTTTGTAACACCTGTAATAGCTTTTCCATTAATTACAACTCAAAATAGTAATTGTTTTTGCCACTTTTAGAGACATAGGAAGTGTCTTCTCAAATAAAAAGATAGTAATGCTACACTACATTTAAAAGTTAAATTGGTTCTCAAAGCCTTGATTCATGGATCACTTGCTAGAGGTTTGTACACATTAAAAAAAATTCAGTTGGTGTCTTCTGAATCTCAGCTGCATTAAAAAATGCAAATACTCAATATTGTCAAAATAGTATTTTGTCTGTCAACAGCTCCTGATTTCATTACTGGAATGGTGTAATTTTGTAATTGGGACTTTATTATCCATGATGGTGAAGGGGTGACAAATGTCACAAAGGGTTACATGAATCACACACCAAAAATCAGGGTAAGGTTGCAAAAGAAACATTATGTGATGACTCACTGCTTAAGGACTATGTTAATTAAATATTAGTCAGGGCCTGAAGTGTCACACTGAGAGCTCATTTCAATTTGTGGCCCCAGTTACAGCTACAAATAGTTGGAAATGAGCCCAGTGAGACACAAAACACCCTGCTGAAGTACTTGGGTACAGCTCTTCAAGGTGTGCATGCTACTGCATGAAGGGAGAGAAAATGAGGGTGGAGAAAAACAGTGGAGCTGTAATAATTTGTGATTGAGAGATGCTACTGTAAGAGGAATAGTGGGGGGCAGGTAGGTGTGGGGAAAGAAGAGAGGAGACCACTGTTATTAGGGAATCTGCCAAGAGAAATGATGGGCTCAGGATGAAGGAAGCCCATCCGTGCCCTGCACTAGTCTACCCTTGCCTCTAACCTAGTGCTCCCCATGAAGTGCCAGCCACTTGGACTGGACATCCTCCAGTGAGGCTGGGACTTGCTTTCAGCCTAAAGAAGAGTTGTAAACTAAGTCAGCTGTTGGAGCTGCAACTGGGAAGCTGATCCTGAGGATCTTCTCTGAAGTGGGATGTTGTACTGATGCAGCAGTGGCTGCTAGGTGGGTGTTCAGGAAATCCCACCTGGGTTCCTTCTTTCACCAGGGAAAGGTTTCATTTCTGCTTCTCAATTCTCATTCTGTAAAATAAGATTATCTCCCTTCATGATTTTGTGACAGTAAATACATGTCTAGATATTCTGGTTATAAAAAAAACACACAGAAACTTGCAAAAGGAAGTCAATATCTTTTTGTTTTCAGAGTAGGCTTCAAAGTTTTAAAGCAATAAAGAGTATTGGTCATTCACTGAAGAAAGGAAAAGCTGATGATAAAAGACAGCCTACAGATAAAATATTTGATAATGTATGTGGTAATTAAATACCACGTAATAGTGCAGCTGCACAAGAAGTCTGATGTAGGATTGTGCAGCGCTAACCTTGCAATTTTAATAACATTCATTTACTTCTGACTGGGTAGCATATATCAGAGATATCTCAGACCACCAAATGATAGAGCATTCACTCCTTAATTGCTCTAAAATATGCAGTAGGTCTTTGCATGTAGTTAGATGTGCTTTTTTGAAAGTATCTTCTTTCTAAGGTGCTATCAAATACTTCAGAGATTAGAATCTCAGAAAGCACACAAGGAACTGAAATTAGTAGTTGCTTCATTGTAGCTTTATGCACCAGCTAGCTCACAAGTACAATGGTAGGGTTGATGAATCCTTATAAATTTTTCTGATATGCAAGTCATACCTCCACAAATAGACACACACATGCACACGCTTACCTCTCTCATCATACCTTTCCCTTTGTCTGAGTCTCTCTCATTGAGGGTATTTCAGAGTTTCAAAACAACCTCAGTTATGTTCTCCTGTATTTTTCTTCAAAAATGTTTTCCAGTGTTTGCCATTCCTCCTGTTTTGGTGGCCTCTGCAAATCTGACAAGAGGGCACACTCTCCTTTCCACACTGTTGGTAAAGATGCTAAATGGGATAGATCCCAGGACCAACCCATGCAGTATGACATGTGTTAATGGCCTCCAAGGTAGAGTGTCATCCAATAAATGTGACCCTTTAAGCCTAATCATGCCACCAGTTCTTCTGATTTTGTTTTACCTCCCAGCAGCTCACAGTGCCCTAACTTGAATCATACTTGTTTTATCCATTTTCCTTTCCACATCCCTATGTAACATCAAAAAATCAAAAGGCTGATGGTAGCAAATGTCGATAAGGTGTATATAGGAATTTGTGTTCTCCTGGGAGACAAAGGAAGCTGCATCATAATAAACTTCCTTACAATAACACTAAGTAGTCTTATTAATGTAGTGATTGTGAAAATGCCACAAGCCAGACAAAAATCCAGGTTCACACCGTGCAGGAATACAAGAGTACAACCGTCATTAGCAGAGACGCTGAAAGAATAGAAGATGCCTTAGAAAAAAGGTACTGAATGCTAATTCTCTGCTGCTCCTGGTTATTTCAGGGAAACTGGACTCTTTCCAAAGTCAGGCACTTTGTGCATTGCTGTGCAACAATGAAAGAGCCATTTGGGGTCAGCAGTAACTGTAAAATGAATGGACAGCAAAGGAGTGCCTCATTACTCAGCTTGACTGAAGACAGAAGAATATTTGATGATCACTTTTATATTCTGTCTCCGAAGCTGACCACAATTAAGACAAGCCAAAATGTTGATGGCTAATGGGATGCCACTGAGATTCAAATGTTATGTAGAATCCCATGGCATATGAAGTCAGAGCCAGCAACAGCTTTCTGTGGTCTAATTAAAAACAATTACAAAAATTTAATGAACACTGTGTTAGTGCAAAACATTACCCTAACAAGAGAAGATGGAACTCTTGCAAGAGCTGAAAAAAAGCTCAGCTGGCCAAAGGTTCAAAAGGTCAAACGTATTTCACCATTGTTTTTAGTTTCCTGCAGGAATTATAAACAGAAGGACCTTTGAGAAACTTAAGCAAGAAAAATAGTTACAGCAGTACCTGAAACTACAGTGGGCAGAGGAATTTCAATGGCATTCATTGTAGCCTGAAAGAAGAAATTGCTCACTTCACTGGGTGAAATGTATTAACCTCTAAAAGGCAGTGAGTCAATAAAAATGATTTAAGACTTCTTTCTGGCCTGAAATTCCATGAATCTATGAATACCAGATGACACCTGTGCAAAGCCAACTGCTTATCATTCACACCATGGTCTGCTTTGTTTCCTCAAGTATTAAAAGGACAATGTTCTTCTCTATCTGCCTACTTGCACATCTTAAAAGAGTTTGTAATCATATACCAGAGACTCTGACTTGTTGCTGCCCTCCATGCAACCTACTTGGGAGCTGTGAACTTGGGATACATGCACAGAATCAAAGCTGTGCTGCTACCAGCATGTGATAAAAGTGAGAATATGACTAGGCCCTGCTTCTTTAATTTTTATCAAATTCTTCATTCCAAATGATGGATTTCCCATAAATCCCATAAATCCCAGAGTTCTCACAACACTGCCAGGACATAAACAGCAACAGTGACTTCAGATTGTGATTCCTGGTCCAGTCCCACCACAAGACGCAGAAGGAGACAAGGGCATCTTCGAGTGAAACATTTCCTTAGCCATAAAGTTTTGAAAAGATCTTCCATGAGCTAGGGAAGAAAATATATTAGGAAGAATGAATGGTTTTCCGAAAGTCAGACAGATGGGGAGGGTGACAGACAGAGAGGGAGTTGTTTGGGAATCCTCTCTTGGTGCTCAAGCTTTGGTGTTATGGAAAGCACTCTGTGTCTTTCTCTGGCTGCAGCAATCAGCTGCTTCCCTGGAAGATGAGAGGAGATTTTATTGCCCTGTGCCACAGCCTGATCAGAGGAGTCAGTCTGCAACTTGTGAAATGCCAAGAGTTTTCTGTTTTCATCTCTGCTGCTTTTCCCCCACTTTTTCCACTGCAATTAACAGTTACCTTCCTGTGCAACTATGCACCCTCATATCTCAAAGGTTCTGTGGCAGAGTTTTGTACCCCTCTATCCAACATGCTGTCATCCTCCCAGCTTTGCACTCTGTGCTCTGGACCACAGCCATGGCCATTGCATTGGATTTCTAACAAGAAGCAATTGCTACCACTGTGTGAAGCACTCTTTTTGTCTTCCTCTTCTTCTTCCCCCTTTGTTTTGTGGCTTTTGATGTATAACATTATGTTAGGGAACATGGATTGCCTAGATGCCAATAGGAGATAGCAATGATTTAGGTAGCCAACTGGCATTACCCAGTGATACATTTGCAAAAAGCTGAGAAGACCATTAGCATGGGCAATGTGTATGTAATCAAACCATGCTCTGAGCAGTATTATTAGCAGAAGAAATAAGGACGATTAATATAGAGGTGGAATCCACTAGGGTGAAACCACATAGTTACTATAGAAAGAGTATCTGGAGAGAAAACCAGACAGAGCACCAGAGAGACAAAGACTCTCGGGGAATGCCCACCAGTACCACCAGTACCAGAACTACCACCTCACCTCCCAGCTAGCTGTCATGGAAGACTCACTTTTCTGTATCTCTTCCCTTTTTTTGTTTCTCATATGCCATTTCTCCTTTCTTTTTTTCCTTTCCCATTTCCTTTTTACTTTCTTAAATTTGAGGATCATTAAATCTTTCCTTGAAAATGGCCATTCCTTCCAGAGCTGATGTCACTCAGTTTTTTTTGTTTTGTCAGTCATATACAGACACGCTCTCTGTAAAACATCTATGTGGATGTTTTTTGGATAAAACAGCTGGGTAATGAGTCATTTCAGTGATATATTGCTGCTGCCTGGGGTGCACAGGGTTTCCATTTTGAAGTTTTGTAACAATTTCCTATGAATTAATACAAATTAATACCTAACAAGACTAAAAGATCTTGCTGCTTCTTGTCTGTTCTTTCTGCATATAAAAACTCTTGTCCACAAAGTTCTGTATCTTTGTCTCTAAGACAAATGCTTCTTTCAAAGAACTGTGCTCTCTGCCTCTCTGGCTTTCCTTTAACAACATGGAAAAATTCCTGCTGGATAGTTACTGTCTCAGGAGTACTACAGGTCATCTCTGAAAACTGTTTCGTTACTCATCTGTGGGAGGCAGCAGGCACCAGTAGACAAGGCAGTATACAGAGACTCAGGTTGCTGGGGTACATTCCTGCATATGACTCCCTTTTCCATGTTTTTTGTCAAGATAAGCCACCTTTGGGCCTTAATTTCTTTATCTGTGGCAAACAGAGCATTGGTACAAGGTTCTTACAGTTATTACTGCAAAGTACCTCGATGCTAAAGATGAGAAGGGACTTAGATAAGTACAAGTGTTCTTGTGAGATTGAGCTTGTTGGCTACTTAATCTTTATGAACAAATAGGTCCTAAAATTAGACCATTATGAGTTCAGTTTATTTCATTTTAGCAAATCTAGGAACTTAAATGACAAAGGAGAAAAGAAGCTCATGCAAAATGCATGGAGAGGTGACTGGTCAGGTTCTTCTGCTGTTTTTTATACAGTCTGTTCAAATGAAAAATCCATCATTCACATTCACAGCTAATTAATAGAAGTGTGACTTTTTTCACCTGATTTATCCATCTAGAAAGTAGGAGTCTAATTCAGACATCTAATTTTCTGCTATGTTTGAGAAGGAGACACTCCAGGATAAGCAGTCCCTCCAGTTGTTAGGATACTATCCTGCGCAATGGTATCTTAATCTGGTATCTGTTTTTCTACTAAACCTACTGTAACTACAATGCTCTGGAATAATTTATACAGTTTTGTCATTGCATTTCTTTGGTTGCTCATAATCTTTTTTGTGAAAAAGCAGTCTGCTGAAATCTTCCTTCTCAGTTTGGTTTTTTTTTTTCAAGACATGTCTTGTTGAGTGACTCCAGAAATTCTTTTTACTATTCCTTAAATTCATGATAAAACATTTTTTCTACATATGTGGATTTTTTTTCTCATATCAAGTATTTTGAATCTGAAGTTCATCTATTTATTGCTTGTGCTATTCTTCTATCTTAATCATGTTCCATAACACAATGTCATAAACAAGTTTTGTCAGCATGTTTTCACATTTAATCCTAAAAGAGTGAAAATAGTTAAGACATCAGTCACTGGACCACTCCTTAAGGAACTCCACTCCTGACTTTCCTCTGCATAGTGCATTCCCCTTCAAAGGCACCTATTGCTGTCTCTCCTCTAATTCCTATTCACCTGAAATGTCTTCCACTAATTTGCATCTTTTCCAATTTCCCATATGGCTGGTAGGCCAGACAGATGACATCAATGCCAATTCTTTTGTCTAGAAAATAAGTTAGCAAAGAAGGATGTCAGGCTATTCAAATGCAACTCGCATTCAGTAAACCCAAGCTGAAATTTATCTCATTCTCCATTTTTTCATTGTCTTTGCTTTCTTCTTCCATGGAAATATGTGTCAAGACCCTGAGGGCACTCATAGTACTTAATTGCCTGATCAGCCTTGCCTGAGGTCTCCACCCACCCCTGCCAGCTCCTCCACAACTGCCAGCCCTGCTTGTTCCCTGACAGTATTTTCTTAAACTTCTCATACCTTTGGGATCAGAATAATGGGCCTGCAGTTACACTCAGAACCATCCCTAAATAATATCACTGGGTTTTTATGCTTTCCCTGACTTGAGGTCTGTGTGGACGGACTGCTATTAGACCAATAGTTTTGTGTACTCTCAGGTTTCTTTACAGAGGAATCTGTAAAGACCATACTCTGTCCCTGACCTGAATTCACCAATTTCACTGACATTTTTGTGTGTGCCTCAGTTCTGGTAATTTTTACTTCTACATTCTTAATCACAGAGCTATCCTGCCTTTCCCCATATGTTGAGCATGATCACCTTTACTAACAAGAGAGAATTTGTTAGTAAACAACAATTAATGCTTCATCAGAAAACTTATTGTAGACCTTCCCTCAGTTTGTTTGTTAGGTATATGCCAAAGTTAGAGGCCATTTAGAAAATTTGAATGTTTAAACACTTCACTCTACTGGAAATCTGCACCCAGTTGCCAAGGTTGCTGTCACAAGATTAGTGACATTCTGCACTTCAGCTCATATAATGTAGTCTTCAGGCATCTCAAGAAGCTGACACAGGTGTCAAGAGACACTTTCCAAGGCTAAATATTGGAGTTTGCATTTTAATACAGTACATTATTACCAGCAAATATTCTCATCTAGCAGCCATGCACCATATGGTTATCTAGTTTCAAACAGATTGCTAACCCCAGACTGCCTTAATTCAAATAAATCATGGCATTCTCTTAATATATTGGAGACTGCATCTGTTATCCTGCACCTGTCACTGCTGCAGCAATAGAATGATTTATGGTTCTCAACTTCAGGCTGTTATGAAGTGGCAGATGGATAGATGCACGTGCCACCATCAGCTGGGGGACAGATGGGAGTGTAGCCATGTCATAAACTTCAGACATTTACTGATAATATCAAAGCTCTTTTTTCTTTTGGGAAACACACCTTGGTTAATGGTTACTTGCCAACATTTTCATGATTGTTTGATAACTGGAACTGTGCTTAACATCTGGTTTAACTTGTCATACATGACATAAAATTTGCTTAAAAAATTTGTCCTCACTGGAGAAATGAAGATCAGTACATAGCTTTGACATACAAACAAGAAAAAGATTCTCTAATTATTTGTTGTTTTGCAACTCAATTTAAAGGTGATTTTGGTGGAATTTGTGTGTGTGTGTGTGTGTGTGTCTATGTACAACTCGGAGAAAACAGACCTCCTACTTATTCAAAAACCAGCAATGAAAAATATTCATAACTTAGCAAATAAAAACAACTACAATCTTATTTTTAAGTTGCTCCTTCTTAAAGATAGGATTCATTTCACCTAGCCTTAAAAATCTAATAAAAACATGTCTCTTGTGGCCCTATGGGCAATGAAGGGCAGTTCCACCCAGGTTAAAAACACATGCCAAAGAGAACTCCTTTTTAAGTAAATGCAGAATACTTTTTTTTTAATTGTTTGCCAAAATTTTATTGCTTAAAAGAAGGTCAACCCCAAGACTTTTTTAATCATTAAGATTAGGAATATATTAAGGTTAGGACATTGTGTGACTTGCTCAGTTTAAATTATTAATTCATCTGTTTGCCCTATTATTTTTTTTACAAGTCCTTGCCCTAGCTTTCATCAACCAGTTGATTGAATAATCATATATTACCAAGAACCTCTTGTTGATGTCTGCTCTTTTCAAGGTATTTAAACATAGCTGTTAATATTTTCAATTACAGACTGTTTGAACACCATGGAAATAATTCAAGTAGCTTGAAGTATTTCCAAACATCTTGAAGACATTTACTTTGAAGACTCTTCTTGTCATTTTATGATTTCAGCTTTCATAATTATCCCCATTGTATGCTTGGAGAGCAGCAGAACATGGTTTTCTCCCTTATCACATAAGCATAATACCTTAGACAACAAGATGAGATGGATCAAAAATATATTTCTATATAGTCTTTCTTCTCTTTCATGACCAAATTGGAGCAACTGAATTTCTAATGCCATGTAATGTCACACATTAGTACAGGCAGACTATTTTCTATTGTGCTTTTCATTCATACCAAGGATCTGTAAATGACACCTGAGGTGGTCCAAAATTTTCTGTAACAAATTATAACATATGAAATTTTAACAAACCTGTAACGAGAGTCTTTCATTCACATTACTTTTTTGATGATTGCTTACCTGGTTCCATGCCAACCTGCTTGCTTCCTCAGCAGCCACCAAAGGACATAGAAAAATTTCAGCTGCTTCAGGTTTTGACCTCTGTGACTATAGAGGATTAAACACGACAACTAAATTCACTGTTTCTTCAGAAAATTATTGGTGGAATAATGAAAGAGCACTTGATTAGTTACATCTACACTTTTGTTCTTAAGGGCTTCATCCTGTCCCAAACAAAAAACCCTGTTAGAGCTGCAACTGCAAAAATCCCAGACTCTCCTACAGGCCACCAAGCAGGTTATTGTGGAACAGAAGACTTCTAGATCCCTGGAGTATATCTGCAGCTAAATACTAAGGAATTTTGACTCCATTAAAAGTTAATTACTCATCTCTGTTCTCAAAACTATTTTTTATGATGCAGAATTTGCTTTTTCAGCAAGCTATGAACTAGACACTGTGCACTAACAGATGTTACTATATATCTCAGTAGACATCTCACAGCTCACTTGAGTTTTCATATTTGTTTGATGCCATGCTGCAAGATTTTCAAGATTTTTACTAACGCAAATTTGCAGCTAGAGTACTTTAAAGGCTTTTCATAACAGCCTATAGACCTCTCATTCCACTGATTTCAAAAGTGCTTTTGCATTCTGTGTCATGAAAACAAACATTTCTGAAGTTATCATTATTGCCTCTGTGGCAAATACTCTGCAACAGGAGACCATGGTCTGTAGTGTAGAAATTTCTCTATATATTACAAGAATTACTGATTCTACGGTTGGGCTTTAGAGCCTAGAAGGTATTCAAAATGCAAAATTATTGTTAAACTGTGAGAAAATTAGCATTGTTTTCTAAAAATTGCAGATACGGATTTCCATTTCTGAATGGAAACTGGTCTTCAATATAACATAAATAAACTTTAGGACAGCAGGAAAAATTCTGCCTTCAGAAACACAGTAATTTCTCTGTATTTTCCTAACAATGAATAGATTGTAAATCAAGACAGATTTTCACCAGTACTGAGCAATGGAAAAGTACCAATCTTGGAGAAGATATAAGTTAATTTTTCTATTAAAATTGAGCTGGCTCAGACAAACCACAATTCTCAGTCAACAGCTTTACCCATATGAGAAACAGAAATTCTATGCCAACCTTATGTTTTCAAGTGAAGATACATTCTCAGAGTTATTAGTTATTTAAGGATGTCTCCAAAACCTGTGGAAGTCTGCCATGTATTTTAATAGACTTTGGAAAAAGTCTTTCAAAATCATAAACAGATTAATAGTAAATAGAAAATACTCCAGAAAGCAATCTCAGTGATCATTCATTATTTTAGAAAGCCTACCTTTGGAAAACTACCTATGGAAGTTATAAACACATTTCTGATTTATGAAACTACATGGGCAGAGAAACCTGCACACAGAAATAAACGTTCTTTGTTTTTTGTCTTTTGTTTTCTGCATTATATACACAGGTTATTTCAACCTGAAACTCAGCAGCCTGAAGAAAGCCCTAAAGTTGGTAAAAATTCTAAATAAAATAGAAAAGGCAAAGAAATCGTATGTCTGAAAGTCTAAGAGAAAGCTTAGTTGAGTTTATAATGTTTCTATAGATTACCAACAATTACATATAAATGGACTTAAGAAATCAATGGTTGTCAGTTTGATATTCTTGAAGGAAATTACTAATGTCACCAATTTTCTAAAACTAGTCATAATTTTTGTGATATTTAGTGCTATTCTAATAGTTCTAGATTCTTTGAATACAGTAATAATGTAGTAATTCCAGGCTTCATGAGAAGCCAAATTAAGTTTCTAATCCCTAGAGCGAAAGAGAAAGCAGCATGCCAAGGCACAAAACCAAAAGCTAACAAAATGATCAATTAAATCTACAGGGGTGTTTTATCCCAAATCATACTTTTTTGAACTACTAGGATTTAGCAGCTCTTAAGAACTACTGTTAAGAATACAAAAATGCTAATCTTGCATAACTTGGGGTCTTATATTCTCATTATATTATTATATGATTATATTCTCATTCAGGCTTTGTTAATCAATGTCATTTGGGGGCTGGAAGAAGGATTTTGTTGGTGAGCCAATTTTTCTTATGTTACTGGCAGTCCCTTTATTTCCCTCCTGAGATGTATACTTGTCTCAAAAGAAGACTGGAATTCCAGGCAGTGCCCCCAAAGGAGTCATTTGAGCAAAATCATTCAAAGAGAGAGCAGTAGCAAATGTTAATACTTGGTTCAGAAAATGTGACCTGCTGGGGGAAGTTGAAAGAATCAGGATTGTTTAGACTAAATAAAAGAAGAGACACCAATTTTGTACGCTCTTATATAAAATGTTGCCAAAAAGCAGAAGAGACCAACTCATTCTTCATTCCTGTGACGGACAGGATGAGAAGTCACAGGATATAGCTGCAAGAAGGCTCATTTAGGTTAGATATTTAGTAAATTTTTGACATATTTAATATTTGACACAGTTTTACAATAGCATTTAATGTGCCCCTCACCCATCACTGAACATGTGCTAGGGAAAAAGCAGATGGATAGAGAAGATATTCCTTATATTACTGGTAACAGAAAAAAACCCAGCATTCAATTCTAAATATGAGTAGCTTCCTAGGTTCTTTAAAATGTGGAAAGAAAAAGACCAAGAAGGCAGAAGAGTTGAAATTAAGAGGTGACTTACGGATGATTTTTCTGTACTTTTCAAGTGTACATTTTATCATAATGAATTCATAATTATAATTCTAGATATAATAATGCAGGATTCCCCACATGCTGAAAGAATTATCCCATCATTCCCATCCAATTAACAAAAATTAATCATTCTTTTTTTGAACCACACTAATCCAGTCCCTTTTAAGACATTAAGTTCTAATATATAAACTCAATCACAAGTTTCATATAGGAAGAGTTTGACGTAAAGGGCTCATTATGCCAACCAGTGAAATTATAAATAAACTTCTGCAAATTGCAACTTCTTTTTTTAATCCACTGGAAAAATTATGTCATTAAATTTATTTACTCTTTTTACCTGGAGATATCAAAACACTTGAGAAATTTTCATTACCCTCAGGACAATCCAACAAGGTAGCAAAGTGTTAGTGTGACCTGCTTAAATCATAAGAAAATTGAATGACAAAGACTCTTTCCTCAAATCATACAGAATATAAGTGGCTATCATTAGAGCAAATTAAATAATTCTTCTTTTCTATTTACTAGATAGTGCTTCCTCTCTAACCATGATAATGTCATGATTGCTTATTTATGGCAGAATCGGGCAGAAGTAATTCCACTACACTGTAATAACTGATGGAAATAAAATGAGAATCTGGTCCATCAGGTGTGGCATTTCTACTTCTGCTGTCATTTGCTCTTTCCCTCAATTTTAACATACAAATTTGGTGTTCCATAAAAGTATCTGAACAGATCTGGCTTCCAGAACATCCAATTCACTGAAGCTGAAAGTGGAATACTTCACCAGGGAGAACAGACTCAATGCAAGTGGTTAAAGGTCAGCTGCAAGATATTCTGCTTTCTAAACTGCGTGTGGAAATCCTATTACTTGTGCAGCTCCATAATAGAATAGCTGTCCATTAGACAAAAGTAGCAATGCAGAAACCTCATTGTGATAATACTGTCTTTCAATAATGTAATTACTTCATTTACCTTAAAGCTTCATTTAGGCTGGAAAAGATTGAGTTCACCCATTAACCCAACTGTAAGTTCACTACTAAACCATGTCTGTAAACACCCCATCTACACATATTACATACCTCCAGTGATGGTGATTCTACTACTTCCCTGGGCAGCTTGTTCCAGTGCTTGACAACCCTTTCAGTGAAGGCTTTTTTCCTAACACTTAATCTAAAAGTCCCCTACTACAGCTGGAGGCCATTTCTTCTCATCCTGTTGTTTGTCACCTCAGAGAAGAGACTGACCCCAACCTCTCTTCAATACCCTTTCACGCAATTGTAGAGAGCAATAAAGTCCCCCCAAGCCTCCTTTTCTCCAGGTTTAATCATCCCCTACTCCTCACTGAACTTGTGCCCCAGACCCTTCTCCAGCTCTGTTGTCCTTCTCTGGACACAATCCAGCTCCACAATGGCCTTCTTGTAGCAAGGGGGTCAAAACTGGACACAGGAGTCAAGGTGTGTCCTCAGCAGGGCTGAGTACAGGAGTACAGTCACTGCCCTGCTCCTGCTGGCCACACTATCACTGATACAGACCAGGATGCCATCGGCCTTCTTGGCCACCTAGAAAACACGCACTGGCTCATGTTGAGCCACTGCTGACCTGCACCCAAGTCCTTTCCCACAGAGCAGTTTTCCAGCCATTCTGACCCAAGCGTGTAGTGCTGCCAGTGGTTGCTGTGACCCAAGTGCAGGAATCAGCACCTGGCCTTGTTGAACCTCATACAATTGGCCTCAGCCCATCAATCCAGCCTGTCCAGATCCCTCTGCAGAGCCTTCCAGCCTTCCAGCAGATCAATGCTGCTGCTGTTTGTGAACTGACTGAGGGTACACTTAATCAAAATTTCATTTTGGTGAATCCCAGTGAATCAGTCTTTTCTAAGTTTATGTTTGCTGTAATGCAGTTAGGAAAAATGGTATGATCCAGAGAATGTACCCCCAAAAATGTAGAATTGTAAGTTTTGTTCCCTTATCTTGTTCTCCCCGGTTCCCCTTACTGGTTGTGCAAATTCCCTCCACCCTTTTCCTCCTGTCTTCAAAAAGGTATCGATACCTCTTCCTTTTTTCCTCCTGCTACCTCACCCCAAAGGATCCCAAGAAATAAAGCTGTAACTGCCATCTCAGCAAGGGAAAGAGCTCGTTTTTAGGCTCTTCTTTGGCAAGCTAATCTATCTCCCCTGTCTCCCTGGCTGCTGCGGGGCAGACAGTGGTGGCAGAGAGACAGGGGACATTAGAAATTATAGCATACTTTCAGTTGTCTTCAATACATTTTTGTCTCTTGAAGAGTTTAAAAAACTATATTAGGTTCCTGAATTACTGTTTCTAGGCTTCATCCATACCTATTACAGCATAGAAACTAAAAAATAATAAATGCCTTACACTTCTAATTGACATTCAGTAACTCTAGTTTTTCCTTGTCATTCTGGGGTGATTCTTAGATGTTTCTGAATACTTTGAGAACTTCATTTCCAAATTACCCTAGCAATGAGCATATACCAACTCATGACATTTTCAACTACACCAGATTTCTCAGAGCCCTGTCCAATCCCACCTTGAATGTTTGCAGGGATGGGGCATCAGCTCCAATCTGGGCAAGCTGTTCCAATGTTTCACAGCTCCCATAAAAAAACTGCTAAATTTTACCTTCTCTGACCTGACCTCTCACAGTTTAAAAACTTTACCCCTTGTCCTATCACTTTCTACAAGTCCTATTAAAAAGTCTCTCTCCATCTTTCTCCTTTTAAGTACTGAAAGGTCTCAATGAGCTCTCCCTGGAGCCTTGTCTTCTCCAGGCTTAACCCCAAGTTCTCTCACCCTATCTTCATATGAGAGGTGTTTCACCCTCTGGTCATTCTTCATGTCCCTCCTATGCACCTGCCCCAACAGCTCTGTGTCCTTCCTATACTAAGGACCCCAGAGCTGGACTCCACTGCAGGTGGAGTCTCATCAGAGCCATTTTCTTTGGCCTGCTGGCCACGCTGCTTCTGATGCAGCCCAGGATACACTTGGCTTTCTGTGATCCAAGCACACACTGCCAGGTCATGTCCTTTTCACCCACCAGTCCTTCTCTACAGGGCTGCTCTTGAGCTAGTCATCCCCTCAGCCTGTGTTGATACTAGGGCTTGCCCCAAACCTGGTGCAGCATCTTGTACTTGGCCCCTCATGAGATTCCCATGGGCACACTTCTTGAGCTTGTCCAGGTCCCTCTGGATGACATCCTATTTTCACAGGTGTGTCAGCTGCAGCACTCAGCTTGATGTTGATAAAATTCCTGAGGGTACACTCAATCCCACTATGTCAGCACTGAAGACATTAAACTGCACTGGTCCCAACACAGACCCCTTGAGGGACACTACTCACCACCGATCTCCATACAGACACTGAGGCATTCTCCACCTACCCTCTGAATGCAAACATCCAACCAATCCCTAACCCCCTGAATAGTCCATCCATCAAATCCGTATTTCTCTAATTTTGACAGAAGATGTTGTGGGGGACCATGCCAAAGGCTTAGCAGAAGTCTAGGTAGATAGCACCAGCACCTCTTCCCTCATCCACTGATACAGTCACTCCATTGTAGAAGGCCACTAGTTTACTCCAGCTCCTCCCTGTCCTCCATGTGTCCCTATGTGTCCCCTATTAAACCATTCAGATTACTGTGGATAGAAACAGATCTACAGCAGATGGGAACAGACTCTGGTTCCTCAAATGAATGTTTTTATCACCTAGCAGAATACATGTAGTAGGTTTTGTCCAGCTCTGCTTTACTTCTTCTGAATTACTGTGCAAAGTAGTTGTGTAGTTATATTAATATCTCAGTGGTTTTCACTGAGTGCTCACTTAGCCATCTCTGCACTGCTTCTCAGAGGCCCTCTTAATATGGTTAAGCAAATAGTTCTCAAATGTCTTAAACTTTCTTCAGTGAAAAGCTCTCAACAGAAAACCATTATTATAAAACTGGATCCACATATTCCTTTGTGAAAAAAATACAACAAATCAAAACAAGAGAAGTGAGTTAGTTCTGTGATATTTTTCAAATAAAACTATATCTTTAAGAACACAAAGGTGTTTGTTATTTTATTTCTGAATTCTTCACAATGACTTTTTGATATTGAGGTACCCATAACAATTCATTGTTGTGACAGCCTCTAATATCTAATAGCCCTTTAACATCTCTGTGCACTCCAGTCTCCCATATCTTTTCACAGTAGGATCTATATATCCTCCCTGCCCCAAGGGTACTAAAAAGTCTGTAGTTCTCTTTTTCTCCTATTTACTTACTTTTTCTGGGAAGACACTATGATTAATGTCTCCCTGGAAAACGTCAGGTAGCATTCACTCCACTCTAAGTCAGCCAAACCAGTTCCCTTCTAGATTTATTAAACAGATCAGTCCTTCTATTACTACCAGCACAATTATTACTCATTAGTTGCACTGCAGGAGCACTGCAGCACCTCGGTTCATCTTGTTATGGCACTCCAGCAACATATAGCAAATAACTGAACCTGTTCTCATGGATCTCAATCATAGGAAACATTTTATACAAAAATTATTACAGAGGGGAAAACAGAGACAATGTAATTTTGGTGTCAGGTAGGCAAGATCCTCATTATATGTAATTACAAATAAATGCTGTCCTCTCCAAAATATGAACATGTCAGTCTGGAAAAGGCAATGCATCCTGGAGCAAAGGGAGAAACCTGTTTCTTTTCTCCTGGCAGGAAGGGTTATAGCAAAGCAGAAACAGAACCTGCAACACATTTGTAAATTCCTTCCACCCTATATTATGATTTGAATTACCAGATGTCCATGGTCTCCCAGCTCTTCATAACCAGCTTGGTATTTGGATACTGTGATCTCCTTAAGGGCATAAACAGACCCTTGAATCCTTAGAAGTCCCTGTTGAAACAGAACTTCCCTGACATTACTTTTTTCATATCCAGTATCATCTGCCCTCTGGTGCATTCACATTCTGAACAGTGAGTATGGTCATAGTGCTCAAAGGGCAGTAATATTCTGAAAAATAATATTCTGGAAAGAAACCTCAAATGGCACTGTATGGATGCAGCTTTCACTTTCTCCTTGGTGCCTCTAATGCAAGCTGTTTACTTTGGCATATTTGAAAGACCACGCTGTTATTTGTCCCAAAACTTGCCACAGATTGATTTGATAATCACAGCAAATTTTTTGTGTTTCTTTTTGTCTTCAGTCCTAATAATTCACCTCATTTATCAATGGCAGTGAAGGAATGAAATGCCTCTTGCTGAGCAGCACTTGCAGAAGTACAAGTCAAAGAACTTTATCAATTTACGTGTCCAGAAAGTGCTATGAAACACTCAGCATGATTCCTATATGGTGTGTTTCCGAATTCACACAGCTGTAACTGCTCTATTTTGCCCACTTTTCTGACTTATACTGTATTTTCAGAGCAATCCTTGACACAGATGCATTCAGCCTGCTGAGGATACCCTGCCTTAATATCCGCACTGAAAAGCAGATGACCACAAACAGAAAAGTTAGCTTCAATCCTTTGTCAATTATAAACTTACATTCTGTTGTTAAGAAATTAAATTCGAGGAACACTCAGAACCATGTGATCTAGAAATCTACCTGCACTTCTTTCCTGCAACATTTAACTGAATTTTCAGGTGAAATCATCACAAATGTAAATAAAATGGATTGGTGCTCATCTGAAAAATTCTGCTCATGGTTACCATTTACATCCACTTTCAAACCTCTAGAGCCTTAAAGAATTACTCTTTTTCTATTTTTTTTTACACAATCTGAACCAGTGTGACTCATTTGCCTGTGCTGGAGATCTTGACATATCACAACACAAGAGCTCCTCATCTCAGAGTCAATATACAGTTAATTTGAAAAAGGAAATCAGCCTGCCATGCAACAAACTTAATAGAAGGTATGGATAAACTCTGAAGTGTCTGAAAGACCCATAGAACATAGCACTTGATCAACAATGGCAGATGATCTGAAAGGTGTGTAAAAATGAGCCATTAACACTGGAATTTGTATTCGTGGAATTTGATGTCACAAGGACGTAATTATTTTTTCAGTTAATCGTAACAGAAAATAGCTGGTTTAACACATAACAAAATATTGCAGCTAGCATGGCAGCAAATGCACTTCTATAATTTAGCTGCCTTTATTTTGGTACTGCATCTTACCTTTGTAGCAACACAACTTCTGCTCTGCAGTTGTGGTAAAATCTACAGCAAATATTGTTTTATTTTCTTTTCAGCTTCAACAGAAGTAAAAAACTGAAGCAAAGATTGTAAATAATGCATAATTGTCTTATTTTGTAAGACATATATTTATAATTTATAAATACATTTTATTATTTATCAAATAGGGGTAATGGATTTTTTTCTTTATACCCTTTTAAATCTGTATGTTCATAAAACTGCAAACCAGATGCAAATTTTACAATCCTCTTATTTTTACAGTGATTAGTATGCATTTCATCATAAGTATTTGTTCATTTTTTCCTTCTAGTCCTACTTCAGTGTGGAAGAATCTCATGTACTGATATACAATTTGGTCCACTACAATACAGTAAACAGAGCACTTAGATATGTTGATCCTTTTAGTCTCAGTGAAGCAAAAACATGTCGCCCTGAAAATCAAACCTTCTGATAATGTTTCCATAGTTTTAGTTACTTTCCCATGAGAGTCCAGTAAACATAAGCTGTTTATCCCATTCCTTCTGAGAAATGTTTTTTGATGGACGTTTTGCAAGACCACTGTGATTGGGAAGGTGGTGATTTGGTTATCCAATCCCTGGTTATTGCCAAGAATCTATAAATACTGGAGTCAGAAAATAAAGTTACTTTCTTTCCTGACACACCATTGAGACATGTCCGTGTGAATCATTCTGTGTCCTTTAGCAACAAAACCATAAATGCATACTAAAATTATGGGCTTGAGTTTAGATGTTTCAAAGGAAAGAAAAGAGGCACTATCTTAGGCAGCAAGACAGCTGTTGTGTTAAAGTGCAATATCCCATAGGCCTGACACAGCCCCTGGATCCTTTAAGGAAATTCTCTCTCTTTACAAGTTCAGACTGGGCCTATTAATGTCCTGTTTTCATCCTTCCTGTTGCAGTCTGTTCATACTTCCTCCTGCACATAAAGCATACCATGTGATCTGTTTCTTGAGCAGAAGTAAAAGCAATATATTCAAATCCTGTAACATCCTAGTTTCTTTGATCACAGCTGGGTGGCAATATAGACTAGAAAGACTAATGACTTATAATGAAAAAATATTCCCCACACATTCAAACACATTTACCTACCATTTGAACACCTTTCTCAAGTAATTAAAAAAATTCAAACAGGAGTTAAAACCAGTGGGTACCAGATAACCATGATAGTAATTAGCTGTGATTTTCTTTCAAGCCTTTGTCTACCTCAGCTATTTGGATTGCACTTTATCATTAGACTGCCTTTTCTTTTCATGGGTTTCTTCATTGCAGGCTCTGAAAACCAATTATAACTATATTTTTGAAGGTCATTTAGTCTTTAAGTCTATAAGGTAATGAGGACCAGGATGCAAAACTCTTTTCCTGTCATCAAAGCATGTCTTCTTCCTACCAGTCCAAAGAATCCATCTCTCTTTAGTTTTTCCCTCTGGTTTTGAATTCTTGTACACACAATAGCTTGATCTAGCTCCAAAAAAAGTGACAGAAAGTACATCCTAACAGAGACCCTCCATACTTTGGTTTACCACAACTATTTTTTCCTGAAGTCTTATAACTTCAAGGTTATGATGCAAGAACTATCTCACAGCATTAGCACCAAAGTCCAACATTTGGCCGCCTGATTTCTGAAAGACACAGAAATCAGACATGAAAAAGATAGACACTGTGGTAAAACCAGGTTCTTGCTCAAATATAACTCTGCCTCTTGTGTTTCATAGTGCTTTCTCCAGCTGGACCCTCCAATGTTATATGGAAAGTAAGAACACTGACAATGGACTTTAAAGGGACAGTGCAAGAGAATTTTCATGTTAATACTTCTGGCAATGAACAGAAGAAAGCAATAGTAACATTACGTAAACTGATAATTTTGGTAATTTCTAAATACTTCTAACATCCTTTAATCATAACAGTCAGTCTTTTTGTACATAGAATTTTTTCATCAGAAAGAGGAGACAATAAACTGAATCAAAAGCTTAAAAATGTACTAAAAATGTGGCAGCCATTGAATACAATGTGAGACAATGGGAGAGGAAGAGGGGTCCAGCAAAGCTGGTTGCTATTCAAGGATCATTTCCTTCAGGCTCAAGAAAGATCTACTCATACAACTTAGAAATCAAGCAAAGGAGGCAGATGGCCAGTACAGGTGAGAAAGGAACTCCTGAGTGAACTCAGGCATAAAAAATGTGTGCAAGAGGCGGACGCAGAGGTGAGTTAGGAATGCCAAGGCCAACCCAGAGCTGAATCTGGTGAGGGATATGCAAGGCAACAAGAAAAGTTTCCACAAGTACATCTTCAGCACAAGAAAAACTAGGAAGAACACGGTCCCACTGCTGAATGGAGGAGGAGAACTGATGACAGATTACACAAGAAAGGATGAAATTCTCAATGTCTGCCTCAGTCTCTACTGGTAAGCCTTGTCTTCAGGAATCCCAGGCATCCCAGGCCAGATGAAAAGCCTGAGACGTGAGGGAAGACATACCTTCAGAAGAGGAGGATCGGATGAGGAAACCATTAAAAAAATTGGACATACAGAAGTCCACGGGGCTGATTGGCTGCCCCCACAAGTACTAGAGGAGCCAGCTGATGTCACTGCAAGGCTACCCTTGATTGTCTCTGAAAGATTAGAGCAACTGAAAGAGGTTCCTGAAGACAGTAAGAGAGCAAAAAGAGAGCAAAAAAGACACTTGTCTTCACAAAGAGCACTGAGAAAGATTCAGAGAACTACAGGCCAGTCAGGTTCACCTGAATCCCCAGTAAGATGATGAAGTAAATAATCCTGAAAAACATTCCCAAACTCATGAAGGACAAGAAAGTGACTGTGACTAGTCAGCATGAATTTACAAAGGGGAAATCATGCTTAGCCAACCTGATAGTAACCTAACTTGATGGATGAGGCAAGAGAAGTGAATGTTGCTTAGCTCAACTTTCATATGGCTGTTGACACTGACTGTCTCCCTTAATATCCTCATCAACTACCTGACAAAGCACAGGTTAGAAAAACAGACAGAAAACTAGATTGAAAACTGTCTGAACAGCCAGGTCCAGAGGGTTGTGGTCAGCTGCAAGAAGTCCAGTTGGAAGCAAGTTACTAGTAGTGTGCTCCAGAAGTCAATACAGGGGCCTATGCTTCTTTAATGACCTGGGTGGTGGGATAGAGTGCACCTTCAAAGAGTTCAGAAATAATACAAAACTGGGAGGACTGGCTGATAGTCCATACTGGTGTGCTGATAGAACAGACTGGACACATTGAATGAGAGTAACCTTCTGAAGTTCAGAAGAGGGAAGAGCAAAGTCCCTTACCTGGGCAGGGATGAGGCAGTGGACCAGTTCATGCTGGGGACTGACCGACTGACACACCACTGACAAGGCAGACAAGGACCTGGGGTTGCAGCAGACAACAGTGCTGACCATGAGGCAGGAAATGTGTCATGGCAAAAAGAAGTCAGCAACTTCTAGGGCTGCATTAGGAAAAGTGCTGCTAGCAGGTGCAGGATTCACTCAGGTGAGGCCAGATCTGGAGTACTGAGTCCACTGCTTCCCAGTACAGGACAGATCAACTTTGTGGAGTGAGTCCAGAGCAGGGTCACAAAATTGATTAAGGGAATGGAACTTGTTTCATAACAGGAGAGGCTGAGAAAGACAGAACTGTTCAGCATGGAAAAGAGATGCCTCAGGGAAATCTCATCAATAAATAAATATAAATACCTGGTGAGAGGGAATGAAGAAGAGGCAGTCAGACTTTTTACATTTGTGCCCACTGTGAAGACAAGAGGTAATGGGCACAAATTAAAAAACATGAACTTCCATTTGCTTTTCTGCACTCTGCATGAACAGTGGGATTGGACTTAATCCAAGGAGGTTCTTTCCAAACTAAACAATTCTGTGGTTCTGTGACAAAACAGCAATGAAAAATCAACTAATTAATCCTAAAGTGATGCTGTTCATAAATTAAGACACAGTAAAATATGCCGAATGCCTCATTCTCAGGAAATAAAATAATAATTTGGTTTTACAGAAAACCTAGTATTGCAAATGACTGAAAGAAAAGCACAATGTTTCTACAGAAACACTATGTAGCTCTGGAAACCAAAATCCTCTGTAGAATTATGAGTATCAGTCATTTTGAATTATATTAGAATACATTATTGTGAGGAAAGATAGCAGAGTGCTAAATCAAAGGAAATACAAATTCTGCTCTCTTTTAAAAGCTCTGCTTTTCTCATTAAAAAAAACCTTAAGAAAATTCAAAGCTTACAGAACTTACTATTATTGAAGCACAAGATATCTAATGGTAACTAACAAATTAAGGTGGTCAGGTTGAACAGTCTAGTAAAAAAAAATAAAAATTTAATATATCATACCTCCTATGATGTTTGTCCTATTTAAAAGTGAAAAAAATTATGAATTTTGAACTGGGAATATAGTCCATGTCTTGTGATTCTGTTTTCTCTCTTTCTTGATTTAAGTTTTAGAACAGGCATCTCTATATAATGTCTGATTAATGAAGGCTTGAGATCTTGTGTACATTCTTAGGAATCACTACAATGCAAATAAATAGGATGGAGGGAACAAGGTGAAAAAGACATAGAAAGAAAGAAATTTAAAGCATAGTCCTTATTTCAGATTGAAAAAGGAATGGAAGGCTAGTGCCTGAGCTTCGGGAGAGTCATAGCATACTGGAAAATTTTATTAAACTATGGATCAGCAAAGCCATGAATCAGAAGGCCAAATCTTTTCCTCTCATTTCCAAAAGAGAAAAAAAACCTGTTGGTTCTGAGGTCAGGCAGAAGAAGGCAAGGTCTGGCTGGCCTAAATACTCATGTCTGGTACTGCAGTAGACACTGTAAAGAAACTAAAATACCTAGCACATATGAAGCATAAAGGAAAATATTCAGAGAGCACACGAACCCATCCAGATGAGAAAGAAACCATTTAGGGGCACATACCATTACATTATTCACAGTTACAGAGCTTCAAAAGATAATACAAAGCTCCCTAGATTTCAATATGCAGTCACAGAGAAATAATCATCTAAGAAAGCAGCACAGACTCACATTAACTTTGTGCCCAAACTAAAAGCTAATCCATAGTATTGCAGAAGATAATGCCTGTTCAAGATGTTAGAGAAATACTCACATGTAATTTATGGATTCTTGAAAAAACCCTATGGATTAGGACAGAATTATTTAAACCACTAATTATTGGTATGACTGCAACCTTGGCAAAAGATCTGCCAATAATAGAACAGAAAAAGCCTGAGTTAGTGATCCTGCTGGCAGAATTATTGTTGAAAATTCACACATTAAGGCATACACATTACAGTGAACAGTAGAACTCTCAGATGGGTTTGTTTCCATACTTCCTTTCATCCAAAATTATAAAATCAGAATAAAACCTTCAGCTTCCAAAGCAAAGTATAATGAATAAAAAAGCTGAAAATTATTTTTACTTGAAGAGGAAATATGCCTCTCCCAGTCTGAAATCACTGTTCTCTGAGAATAAATTATATTCTAGAACCAGTAATGTCTGAGTATGATCTATACAATTAAAAGCAACCAATACCAAGTTTGCCAACTACAACACTTCACAGCTAACTAGCTACAATTCCTAAAAGCATCAGAAAAGACAGTGAAAATGAGGAAATATAAGAACATCAAAAAAGTCATACAACCCTAACAGCAGTACTATCTTCTTAATCAAAATTAATTATGTGTAACTCATCTGAAAAACAGTAACTTCCAAGGGAGGAAACCTTCTCCATCATTAACTGGTGTTTAGAAACACCCCATTTAGATCTCAAAATTGTGGATAAATACACTGTCAGTAATAATGTGAGAACAAATGGGGGACAGAACAGAGAGCACAGTGGAGCTTATGGTCAAGATATCTTGGCATTGGCTGGGTACAAGCCATATGATAGGAAACCATGGATGTAAAAGGAGAGCTAGAAAAAGTACAGCATATGCCAATATCAAGGTTTTTGAAGCTACATAGTTTTGTAAGGCTGCCAAGTAATGAGAACAATATGCTGTCTAATAGGCTAGTAGGAAATTTTTGCTTGGGGCTGTCCCTGCTTAGGGCTGCAACAATATAGAAACAGAACTTTGAGAAGAATCAATGACTTCAATAAACAACTTCAACTCAGAGTCCAACATCTTTTTGCTTGGGCTTTGATTTCTTTTTGCTAGAGCTTCTTGCTTGGGCTACTTTTTGCAGCCCTCCTTTGAAGTCCCATCTCTCAGTTGAGCAGCAAAAAATCACCTGGGTTTGGGGTTCTCTGAGAGGTTGCTGTTCTCTACAGGTAAACCAAATAAACAACACTTGAATAACTACTCTTAGAAAAATGTCACACTTTTCAAACAGGTATTAAGTACATATCACTTCCTGTTCCCCCACATTCAACACTGTATTCAAAAAGCAGTCTTTTTAAAAAGAAAACAGCAAGTCAAGGAATCAAAATTCTATTAAATAACATCTTTCACTTTCTGAGACATTGTTTTGACAAGCTTCTCTATATTGTTTCATTAGCAGCAGCATTTTTAAAGAAAGAAATGTCACATTAAGTAATAGGACTACATATTCAAACTACCTGTGTATTTTCTGCAACATTAATTCCTCAAGATGGTGGAAAGTATCACATTGATGTTAAAAGTGTTTCCTGAGTTTAAGATTCAGCTCCCTTAGCTTTAGACATATAACATCCAGTTTTCTATGTAAACTAGGCATTGTATCTTTCCTTTATAGTCACTGAACAGAAATAAGGACTTTTAAGGCAATTTTCAACAACCACATTTTAATTATAAACATAGGAAGAGACAAATTTGGCCTAGAAATACTTATTTCTGTTCACAGAGAGAAAGCCAGAAATTTCAGCTATAGACAACAACTATGTAGATCTTTCCAGGTCTTGAGACTTAGTTTAAATTAATTTGACCTAAAATCATAGAAAAGCAGCATCATTTATAGCTAAATTTTGAGGAATTTGTTGCACACCTAAATGATATCTAGGTGTTAATTGTTTGTTTAGGTGCAGGTACCTTAAAAACACATACATTCCACATACGTTTTTATGGAATACATGTATTATCAAACTGATATAATGTAAGTGAAAAAATGGCACCCAGTTTGTCTGCAATCTACTTCACTTCCTACATATCCTTTATCTCAGGTTAAAAAGGCAGTGAAAAAATCACGGAATATGGAGCATGCCTTTTATCATAGCAATCTTTTCTTTTTTCTTGTCTATTCTTCATCTGTATCTTCACCTTTGTCTTGACCTCGTTTAAGATATCCCATTCCTTCAAGAAGGAAGGTTGGACTAGGTAGCTTTCAAAGGTCCCTCCCATCTCAAACTATTTTATGATTCTATGATTCATCCCCTTATATTATAAACTTTCTATGTGAAGAGTCTCTTACCAGAAGCTTTCTTAACTGGGCTTGAGGGCTAAACCAACTTCAATTACTTCCCATGTGTATTGATGTATTGATGTGGACATCAATAACAAAAAAATGTGAAATTACTATAGAACTGTTGACATACTATGAGCCAGCTGCTAGACAGTAACTTGTTAAAAACCCTAGAATTCAGCATCCAGAACTCACTTCTAGAGAAAATATATTTTAGGAAATAAAAAGAATGCAATTGAACTTGACTGAAATAGAGTTCACACAATTGGCTCCGAAGAACTGTAAAACATTATTAAAATCTATGCTTGGCCTTGTGTAATCAGCTACAAGGAGTTATTGAGGTACAAAGGATGAGGCCTGGGAAAAATGCTTAACAGCAACAGGTAAACAAGAAAAATTAAAATCTTTAGTAGTAACAGGCAGTATGTCTTTACTGAAGCTAATAGTGCAGAAGCTGTATGTGCAAAATGAAAAATAACAAAAAGGGAATTGTAACAGGAAACTGCTTAATATGAAAATAAGCTATTCTCAATTGACCACTGATTCCTTTAGGCATTTTTCAAATGCAGTTGAGTAAAATTCTCTTCCCAATTCAAAGATTTCATCTTAGGCCACTTCACTCTGTGTTCCACCAATTATTCACTCTATGCCTTCCTCAAACTGTGCACAAACCAAAAATACACCAACAAGAACTGGCTTTCCAGATAGTGAGAAGGATGCAGAATTATAAGCCTGAGTGCACACTAAAAATGATAGAAGATATTTCCAAATTCACCATTTGTGTAACACATGTCAAGTTTCATAACTAAGAAAAATAACCTACTAGACCCTGAAAAAAATGCAAAAGGCAGAAGCAAGAAACGTTCCCAGGTTTGGCTCCATGTGGCAGTAACAGATGACTGGCCATGTGGCTTGGAAGTGCTCTTAGAAAAAAAAAAAACAAACAAGAGTAACATTCACTTCCCAAAACTCAAGGAAAGGACAGCAATGTGGTGGATCTGTTTCGACATCACTCTAATGCTGCAAATATGGTTACTCTCTTTGCACTGATAAAGAATTCATCACATCACAAGAACACATGCTTTTTTTTTTTCCCCAAAGGTTTGAAAAAATGCAAGAAGAACATAAAAAAAATCTTTATCAGCATGTCAGTTGGTGCTTTGATCTATGGAATTCTTTTCAGCAGAAAACTTGGTGGGAAAAATCCTTTACACTCTATAACAAGAACCATCAAAGCAGTTTAATTTTAAATGGTCAGAACTGGCTGATTTTTAGCACAATGATGTTAAACTGCAACAAAGACATTTACAATGTTTCTACACAAATAAACTATTATTTAAATAAATATATTAAAAAGTGTATTAAAGACCTAATTTTCACATGTGGTAGTGCTTAAAGGCCATATAAAAATTCTAATATCCCACTGATTCTGAAAATTTGAATGCAACCCCTCTGATTTCAATGCAACTCTAACAGTCATTTTGTAAAATAATCAATTAAATGTGTTGAACCACACTGGAAAACAGCATGAAAATGCAAAACACCTTTTCACTACAGCATATTAACAGAAACATTGGTTGGCTTAGATTTATCTTTCTCTGTCAGGCAAGATGAAATTGCATTAAACTACTTTTAGCTAAAGTGAGTAAGAAGAACAATCTGTGAATGAAGAATGTATATGAATACTTGGCCATGGCCATTGAGTTACTGAATCTCAGACAAGAGTGTTATTGGATGACATGATTTGTTAACCAAGCCAAGAGTGTTTCTTTCATATTCCATGCACAATAAACAGGAAATGGTCACTGCTGCAAGAGCCAAAAATAAAGAATAGATAAACAAATGAGAATATAATTAATAGTATATCAGATTTCTGTGTCTGGAAATTAATCCAAAAAGTATGCTGAAAAGTGTATGAAGCCTATGACAAATTTCAGAGTTGAGTCAGGACTCATGAGTTCAAAGAACCACCCCTCTTCTCTACTTGTTAAAAGTTATGATCATAAATTTGGCCTAGATAGTTTCTTTTTTTCGCAGTAGCCATACATATGATGGCAAAAAATCCATTGTTCTCAAGCATCCTCAGATACTTCAGGTGATCTGTTATCCTACTGAATAGCTATAGTGACATAAATTTGGTTTGTCAGGAAGCATGAAATGTTACAAAAAAATTTCTACCATGTAAGTGTGGCTGGCCCTATCTGACTGGTCTATATGCTCTGTAAAATAAGAATTTTGGGGGTTGGAGAAAAACTAAGAAACTAAAAAACTTGAAAACTAAGCAAATCTTGGACACCACTATCGTCAGTTGAGAGAAGGGGACATCCAAGTCAAGATCATAAGCCAATTGTATTCAGTATACAAGGAGTTTATATATGGTTTTACTTATTCGGCACTTATATAGGGTTCTATTTTTGGTAACAATTTCCCATTGGTTTTGCATTCTTCATGACATCAGTTGCCTAATAATCATTACAAAGTTTCACAACATATCTCTTGAAATCACTTCTACCCCAGGGAGTAGTTATCTGTGTCTGTCTCTCCCATAGTTTCTGTTTGATGAGGCCCAGCATATGAAGCTCCTTAATCAGTTCCATTGTGCTCTGTTTTATTCCCCACACACAACCACTGCTGAGGTTCCAGATGACTGAGAACTGGCCAATACGATGCCCATTCACAAAAAGGGTGTGTAAAAGACCTCAGTACCCAGTTAGGTTATGGAAGGGTTTATACTGAGTGCCATCACACAGCAGTTACAGGATGGCCAGGGTATCAGACCCAGACAGTATGGGTTTAGGAGAAGTAGGTTGTGTTTGACCAGCTTGGTCTCCTTTTATGACCAAGTGACCCGCCTGTGGATGCAGGAAAGGCTGATGTTGTCTGGACTTCAGCAAGGCCTTTGACATTCTCTCCCACAGCAAACTCCTGGAGAAGCTTGCAGCCCACGGCTTGGACAGGAACACTCTGTGCTGGGCTAGGAACTGACTGGATGGTCTGGCCCAGAGAATGGTGGTGAACAGTGCTGCATCCAGCTGGGGGCCAGGCAGCAGTGGTGTCCCTCTGTCTGTGCTGGGGCCTGTTCTGTTCAATATTTTTATTGACAACATGATGAGGGTATTGAGTCTTCCACTGGTAAATTTGCAGATGACACTAAGCTCAGAGTGTTGATCTGTTGGAAGGTAGGAGGGCTCTGCAGAGAGACCTGGAACATTTAGATGAATGGGATCAAATTTATCCCATCAATGGGATGAAATTTAATAAGTTCAAGTGCCAAGTCCTGCATTTTGGCCACAATGATCCCCTGCAATGTTATAGGCTGGAGATGCTGTGGCTGGACAGTGCCCAGGCAGAAAGGGACCTGGGGGTGCTGGTGACAGCTGGCTGAACATGAGCCAGCAGTGTGCCCTGGTGGCCAAGAAAGCCAATGGCATCCTGGCCTGGATCAGGAATAGTGTGGCCAGCAGGAGCAGGGAGGTCATTCTCCCCCTGTACTCAGCACTGGTGAGGCCTCACCTGGAGTGCTGTGTCCAGCTCTGGGCCCTCAGTTTGGGAAGGACGTTGAGATGCTGGAGCATGTCCAGAGGAGGCAACGAGGCTGGTGAGGGGCTGGGAACACAAGCCCTACAAAGAATTGCTGAGGGAGCTGGGATTGTTCAGCCTGGAGAAAAGGAGACTCAGAGGTGATTTTATCACTCTCTACAAATCCCTGAAAGGTGGTTGTAGTCAGGTGGGGGTCGGTCTCTTTCTCCAGGCAGCAACTGACAGAACGAGAGGACACAGTCTCAAGCTGTGCCAAGGGAAATAGAGGTTGCATATTGGGAAAAAGTTTCTATGGAAAGAGTGATAAAGTACTGGAATAGTCTGACCAGAGAAATGGCGGAGTCACTATCCCTGGATGTGTTAAAAAAAAAGACTGGATGTGGCATTCAGTGCCGTGGTTTAGTTGAGGTATTAGGGCATGGTTTGGACTTGATGATCTTGAAGGTCTCCTTCCAACCTAGTCATTCTGTGATTCTGTGAAATACCCAAAAATCACATCAGTGAGGTCTATCTGCCTGTTGAAGAAAACCTCCTGAAGAGTGATACTGTTTCAGTCAGCAGAAACTAGACTGAATATAAAGATGATTAGAATTGGCCTTTAAAGATCATTATGGCTTTGAGAGAAGTAGGTAAAGTAGAAGGTTCTTTATAATACCGTAAATTGAGTGGGGGAAGCTATTTTTAGTCCTCAGTTTTATATTTGGGTTTTCAATTTAAACTACTGGGAATGTAGAGAGCTGAAAATGTTGCTTTAATATCTCCCCAGCTGTGAACTTTCTCTGATAAGATGGAAAATACTAGTATCACCTTATATGCATGCAGCTGCCTTTGTCCCAGAGGACCCTAGGACATCAACAAGCTATTCATAAGGAAAAGTATATTCACTCAATCACAGATTGCAGCAATCAAGTATTAGGAATACAAAACAAATTAGAATAGGAGACAAAACAAGAACATTTTGGGTACTTATCTCACACAAATCCCTGTGCTTATAGCTCATAATTAGACAACCTTATAAGATAATAACTTAATTATTCAACAGTTGAATTTCAAAAGTAAGCAGCATTGGAAAGGGAACAAAAATTGAGCCTTTCCTGAGATGTAGAGGATGCAGAATACAGGATTTCTAAATTTCTAAAAAAGGTAATTTTTTATCTCAGTGTTCCTAAGCATGTGCAAAGATGTGCAAGATAACTGTGGAGGATATGGAAAGTTTTAAAGAGATGGAACTGGAATTGTTTTAAGGCAGAGGAAGAATATTCAAGATTGTGAAAGGATGACTAGAGAACAAATCTATGGTGGCTCTAACATTACTAAATAAACATGTTATTTAACAACAAGGTAGTAACCATGCTATTTAGTAGTTGGTAATAAGTAATTAGTAACTAATAATAATTTAGTTATTAATAATAACCATGTTATTTAGTTATTTAGAAAACAATTAAGTTCTTACTGAACCAAGATCTTTTCTGCAAACTTGTTCACAGTGAATCTGGTTTTATGCAATATTATGAAAGTAGCTAATGAAGTTCTGGAAATTCCTTTCAAATCTTCTCCTTAACTGGTGCAAAAGTTTGAAAGGAGGATTGATTCTTCATTTAGTATTTGTTGAGTTCCCTGTTTGAGCTAACCTGTAACCCTTTCCTGCTCTAGTTGCAAGGCAGTGCTCTATAAAAGACAGTGTGCTTATATCCACAATGGACTTGACAATTAAGTAACACAGGTGCATCATAAAATTGCACCAAAAAGCATAAGCATTGTGTAGTGGATATGATTTCTCCTTCAAATTTTCCTTTGCCTGGCATCAGTGTACAGCTCCCAACACACAAAGGTGTTGTTACTGGCAGAATCTCATTCCTCTTACTTTAAAAACTACTGTTGTCCAACTCCCTTCTTCATGTGCTCCATACCTCCCTTGTCTTTCATCTACCTAGTCCTTCCTCAGCCTGTCTCAGCTCCTCCCTTAACCCTGGTGTTTCTCATGCACCACACTGGTATCTGTAAGGACTGCTACAGGACCATCTTCATCCTCAAGTCTTGTGTTTCAGATACGAGGAAGCAAGCAGAAGATAAATCTTATTGCTCAAAGAGACAATTAAACCAGGGCTGATTTCTTTCCCACTTCCTTGTTTTACCACTTTACAGCAATGGTAGCAGTGTCTAAAGTATGCACACACAGACAAAAACACACAGAAAATCCTGATCTAACTGCTATTTCCTAGAAAGAGCAATGGAAAAGGTAACTTGTCAGAGGCTGAAGTTTGTGACATTCAACAGTGATGTCTTCTGTTTCCTTTTTTCAAAAACAGGCTCAAACCCTGGCAAATTATTCACGAGAAAAACATAAAATTTGAAAATGTCCAGTGGCCTGAGGAGACCATTCCTTGGATATACACTTTGCTGTTGGTATCTTCATTGCTTTGCCTTAAGATCTGATGGAGGTCAGGCTGAACCCAACAAGCAGCAGCAGAAGGCAGGTTTGAATGTACTAGTGAGGAAAAACACAGCCCCTACCCCAGCTGGCTCAGCCTAATTGGGGCAGGGAGGTCAACAAGAGCAGCTGCTTTGAGAACTCTGCCTTATGCCCCCAAAGCACCAAATAGAAACTTGGCCAAGCAACCCTCAAGCCATGAAGGGGCAAAGGACTGAGTCAGGTGTAGTATTTTTCTTGCCACACCTACTGTGTTGGAATATGGAATACTTCAAGAATACCTCTCCAAAAATCTTTTGCTCAAGACAATCAAACACCCAAAATAAGTGTAAGATTCAGACACCTGTGTTCATCCTCGTTTGCATACCCAAGTGTCTGTGTCTTTCTCATGGGTCCTGTACATTTTTCCCCACTAATTTTATTAGCTACCCTAAATAAAAAACAAATTGACCATGGCTTATATCTGTCTGGCCAGTTAACCTTTCAGATAATAGCACAGTGCTTATAATATAATAATGCTTATAATATAATACACCTACAATAAAGTTGCAATGTAGTCTTTTGAGATGGTGGTGTTCAAGTTGGGAGGGAAAGTCAATCATTAAGGCTCCACCCTTAGAAGTAATTGGGTACTGATGAACAATCCTCTTTTCCATCTTGTAGAAAATGTAGAGTATTTCTGTTAGCTCAAATTTTCTAGGAAAGCTTTGCTTGCTTTTGCTTTTTTTATCAGCAAAGTGAGGCAAAGTTTCCATTGTTGGTGGTGGTGTTATGCATTTGGATGAAGTTGGCCCTGCAAGGAGCACTCACACTAACTCAAGTCTCATCACTGTGAGCTGCCTGTTAAGCAGAATGGGATATTCAAGCAGATGCAGTATTTGCTCAGCCCAGACTCAGCCTTGAGCATGTAAATGCTCAGAGCAAGAAGCAAGCAAATACTGTGCTACTGTTATTTGCGGTCTGACTAGAATTATGGCTCTCAAGGTCAGAAGGGTGAGTTTAGATGTTAGGTTGATAAAAAGCTCTTTTCTGTTTCTAAAGAAAAGCAAGAGAATGACAAAGCCAGTATCCCAAGTGCCTGCCTCTGAGTCCCCAGCCAAATACCTCTTTACAGTCAAGTTAAATGAAGGCTTAACTTTTCCAGGCAAGCCAAATAGCTCAGGCCTCATGATGCATTTCTATAGAAGGTAACACAATAATACTTTTTAATTGCTCTACCACTGTACCCCAATACTAATTCTGAAAATAATGACACTCAGATAATTAGAAAACTAAACAGTGACTCCAAAGATAAAATAAATAAAATTAGTTAAGGCACAGCACCTGATCACCCAAGCATAACCTGAAAATGTCATCTTAATATGACCAATACAGTGCTGTATTCTATATTATACATTCTTATGCAAGTGAGCAATGTGAACTCCTATGACATCTCCTCAATTGCTATCTCTGAAACCCCAAATGACAACTTAAATGTCAGCACTGTTAATTACTTCTCTACGAGGTATTTCAACAGAATATTCACTTGTTGTGCTTGATTCAAAAAAGAAAAACTTATGCAATATTACAAAACTTCAAATTATCTACTCTTTGGTCATTAAATTTAAATATGACCAAAAGCAGCTTGTACAATTGTTAGCACATTTTGTGCTGTTGGAAATTAAAATTATCAAGCTATCAAAAAATAATTTAAATTCGGGATGAAAACAAACCACAGTTTGTTTCCTGTAATCTTCTCAGACAGTACAAAGTCAAATTTATGCTTCTAGAGTGTTTATTTTAATTTTTTTCCTATAACTTGCCTATCTTAACCAGGATAATTTTTAATAAATTCTCATGTCAGTATGGCACAACATAAAAACTGAGGCAACTGTGGCAGGATATATAGCAACAGATGAAATGTACAGTCTCAAATTTAGCAGTCTCTTTTTTAATTTTAAAGATCACAGACAACCGACTATTTCATTTGAGAAGCAAAAACAAGTTAACCAAGAAGAATTTTTGTCTATAGAGCTAGAAACCATACACATACTGTCACACCATAAAATATTTTTTATATTTTTATGCTTCAGTTGGAATAACTGCAAAGGAAAGACTATGCCGTACTGAAAGATGTTGCAGTAATGCTAAACACTGTTAAGAGTTTCCAGAAAAAGCAACTTTAAACAAGTGATTGTTCTTTTGTGCAGACAGTATCTAGCATTATACAGATAAAATTCAACAAAGATCTTAAGTCAAAACAACCTCATGCAATGCTCCAGGCTTGAGTCAGAATGTCTGGGAAGCTGTCCAGTGGAAAAGGCCCTGGGGATGCTGGTCTATAGGAGCTGAACACGATGCAGGGTGTGCCCAGGTGGCCAAGAAGGCCGATGGCATCCTGGCCTGGATCAGCAGTGGTGTGGCCAGCAGGAGCAGGGCAGTGACCGTCCCCCTGGACTCGGCACTGCTGAGGCCACACCTCAAATGCTGTGCTCAGTTCTGGGCCCCTCAGTGCCAGAAAGACATTGAGGGGCTGGAGCGTGTCCAGAGAAGGGCAGCGGAGCTGGGGAAGGCTCTGGGGAACAAGTGCTGCATTGGGGGGGCTGAGGGAGCTGGGGGTGTTTCACCTTGAGAAAAGGAGGCTTGGGCAGGACTTTATTGCTCTCTACAGCTGCCTAGAAGGAGGATATGGCCACGTTGGGTTCTGTCTCTTCGCCTAAATAGCAAGGGACAGGACAGGAAGAAATGGCTGCAAAGATGCACCAGGTGAGATTTAGATCCTACATTAGGGAAAATTTCCTCAATGAAAGGCTTGTCAAGCACTGGAATGGGCTGCCCAGAGAAGTGGTGGGGTCACCATTCTTGGAGGTAGGTAAAAAATGTGTAGATGTGGTGCCTGGGGCCATGGCTTAGTGGCAGACTTCGCAGTTCTGGGTTAGAGGTTGGACTCCATGATCTTTAAGGGTCTTTTCCAACCTACATGATTCTACCATTATTTTTTGTCATCCTTAGAGACTGACACAGAAAGACTAATTTGTAAGTGTCACAAAAACAGGCCTAATGAAACCTTTATCTCCTGTCTGCATTCTCCCAGAGCACTAAGCTTAATTTTCAGGTTTCCTTTTACATGATAAATTCTTACAATTCTCCACTCCAAGGTTTCAGCCTACAGTATGACATATCAATTGGTTTACCTGGCAAATCCTACTAAATCCAAACTATTTCTGTTCTTTCCTTCAGTGATTTCATAAGCTGCTTAAGAAAAGAGTAGTTTTCAGTTTAAACTAAAACCAAAATATTTTGAAACAGTAATCTTCATCTATGTCTATATTATGTCAGGATTTATCAACTCCTGCCAGTAAATTAGTTAGGCACTTTCAGAATCTTCAGGCACATTTTATGCCCGTCTCATTTTCAGAAGCAGAAATCCCTCTTGCAAAGGTTCTTTTTAAAATGTCATTCTTCTGTTATTGCTTACATCTTAAGGATTTTTTTCATAGATTTTATTGTCTCTCAGTGACTCCTGCATAGTTGTTGATGGATGGCTTATACTCAGCTATTCCTTTACTTTTCTGTAAATTAAGTTGGGGTGTCCATGTGCATTCAAACTAACATACAGAATGCAATTAATAAACTTTTATGGAGCTGCTATGAATCCATCATATAAATATCACTAAAATAATGTGGTTTCTATGCTAAAGAAATGAGTCTGTTTCTTATGAGAACTATACTGAGCTTACTGGAACAAAATGTTCAATCAAATCTGTCATCTGAGATTGCAAAGTAAGTTGTGAATATATCCTGTAAATACAATCTGTATTTAAAGTTAAATACACAAATGTACTTAGCTTTTACATGCTATTACATATTGCACTACAAACCCAACACATGTCAAAGAATTCAAGTGACAAATACCTAGGAAGGATAACTAGTAGGTATATAATCATTTATCACTGAAATCATATTTGAATTATGCTACTCCATTAACACCACCACTTTTATTCTGCTCCGAAAATATTCTATATTGAATTGTGCATTATTGCTTTAGTATTAGAAACTCTCAATCCCTAGTTACAGAGTCCAACATTTGGACTTGTTAAATTTCATCCCATTAATCATTGTCCAGCACACCAATCTGAAATCCCTCTGAAAGACAGCTTCCTAGCTAATGCCTAGTTCCCCTTGTTTTTGTAAATAGATCAGTGTAATACCTTGTCTTGTTTGACATTTGTTCACACTCCGTTGTGTACCTGCCCTGATCTACTTTCTTTTCCTGCAGAAATCTGCTTATAGTTTTCCATTAATTTTAATCTAAAAGCTGATTTGAAATGAGCTTTTCTTTTTTGACTGTCTATCACAATTTGTAAGGCATGTTCTTTAAAGTCAACAAATAACAGTTTTGTGTCTCATAAGGCAAGCCCTAGTCAAGAGATTATGTGGATGAGCAAAAGCAAATAGAAAAGGTCAGCAATTTGATATGGGATTTTTTTAATATAGAGGGGGAGGTATTTAGATATACATAAGAAAATTAGAAACACAACTCCAGCTAGTGGCAGTGGAATTGTCCTTCTAAAAAGCTTTGAAAATGTAAGTAAGAAATTTAAAAATTATTTTTCTGTATTTTTTTAAGTTGCCTCCCTCCCAATTCTACTTAGGCATGACAGATGGAAATTAAATTTCTGAATAACTGATTAGCACTGAGAGAGGATAAGACAGGGAGGAAATTAAAATATATACACTGGGAATATGGCTGAAAAGTTCATTTCGATTGAGCAGATGAAAAAATGGAGATTTGCTGGCAGTTGCATTAGAAGTCACTTCTAGTATATAGTACTTTAAATCATCTTAAAGCTCAGTATTTAAAATAAATATCCCCAAATTTCACTATTTAAAAAAAATCTCAAAACTATTTCAATTATAAGAAATTATATTTCAACATTAACTTAATTACAGTAAGTAAATAATGAAGAAAAGTGTAATAAAGAAAATGTTTTCAGGGCTCAGAGTGCAGCAATTGGTCCCACAGATTTCTCCTGTCATCCTGAGGGGCTTGGCTACAAGGGAAAACTCTTATTTTCCAGAATGAATGGCAAACCTCATCAGGGAGTTCCTGTCACTTGTTCTAGGCGACCCTGCCTTGGCAAAATGATCTCCAGAGAGATGACCTCCAAAGGTCCATTCCAGTCCTAATAATTCCGTCATTCTGTGACTTTCCCAAAACTTTGTATATAATTTTATTTTAGTCTCTTATTAAAAAAATTAAAATTAAAATTAAAAATCATATTTCACAGCTTGAAACAGCATTTCTGCTGACACAAAAACCATCTGCCACAGGACAGTATGTAAGAACCCAATGAAATAGATTATTCCTTTGAATGAATTGTATTGAATTTGAATGGTATTTAAACTGCTGTTCACTTGGCTAATTTCAGTAAACATAGTAAGAAAAAAAAAAAAAAAAAGAAGCCAAAACTAGACACGTAGTGCACAGAAATAGACTAGCAGGTCCTGACACTGCTCTGTGAAATTTCAGGGCAATACATACAAAGTGAATGGTACCATCCTGGTAGAAAAACTCACTGGTGTTTGAAGAGATGTAAACTCCCCCAATTTATTACTGTAAAGAGCTGAAATAGCTGTGATGCCTAAAAGCATTTTGTTCAGTAGGGCAGACTGAAGGCCACAAAAATGGAAAGACATCAGGCCAAGGTCGTTTGCAAAGTAATCTGAAAATCATTTGAAGCCCTTTGGCAAAAGCATAGCTAGTCATTCAGGGAGGAAAGGGTAATGTTCATCCTTTTCATTATCTAGTAATAAGTGTTTTAAGGGGATGGGAAATGAAAAAAAAAAACAAAAACAAAAAAAAAAAACAACCTTGCCTAGTGATTTCTTAAATTGTGGTAAAGAAAAAGCACATGTTCTTTACCGTCGGATCGAAGGAGGGACGCAGGGAGTGACCGCGGGATGTCCGCGCCGCTCCCCCTGCGCCCATAGGGGCAGTTCTCGGCCCTGTCCCGGGCCTGTCCCGGCCCTGTCCCGGCCCTGTCCCGGCCGCCTTCCCGCCTCGCCCGCCGCCGTCCGCGTTACCGTGGCGACGGGCGGGAGCCGCGGCGGGACGGGCAGCGGGGCTGGCCGGAGTGCGGGGCTCGTACCGCGGCCACAGCGGCAGCGGGGGCGGCAGGAGCGGAGCGGGGAGCACCGCAGGTAACCGGAGGGGAGGGGGCGGCCGCGGAAGCCCGGGGGGTGCTGTCCGTGCCCCGGTCTCCTCAGGTGTCCGGCGCAGCCAAGGCTGTCCCTGTGCCGGTGTCACCTCAGGTGTCCATGTCCTATGGCTCGTCCTGTGGCAGCATCACCCCTGGGGCCCGGTCCTTTTCCAGGCAGAGCCCCTTTGGCAATGTCACCTCAAGTGCCTGCTCCCTGTGGAGCCAAGGCTGCAGTGCCATGTGTCATTGCCACACGTCTGTGGGTTCTGGTACCCGTGTGCTTGAGAGCCCCACTGCTCTTCCCCACGAGGAATTAGGGCTGATTGATGCTCCCCCGTCACCCATAATGTTCTTGCATGCAGGCAGGCATGTCCCCACATCCCTGTGTCCTGCTGCACCCAGAGAACCGGACTGGTCTCAGCAATAGCATTAGTTCTGACCTTCCCGCCGAGGTATTTGAGGGCTGCACGTCTTGGGCTGCATCTGCCAGGCAAGGGAGTGACCAGTCAATAGGAATCCGAAATGCTGTTTGGGAGCGCTTAGAGCCTGGGTGGAGATTTGTCACGGCGTGCAAAGGAACAAAACGTTTGATGAACGCAGCCATGAATCTATGGCAAATTTAGATTCATGTGCTTCAGAGTGTCTACGCAAATCATTGACATCACACAACAGGGAATGATCCGAAACAAATTTCCATATGGAGACTCAGGGCTCGGTTCAAGCTCAGCATCACCTCTGGTATCTCAGTGCTGCACCAAGTGCAAGAATTGCTGTCAGAGAGCTGAGCTTACTCCCGAAGTTTTTGTCTTGCCAATTCCAGCCTGTAATTAGAGCTGCACTCCCCTGTCCTTGTTTTTTGCTATGAGAAAATTGCATAATATGAAATGAAAACAGAACTATCCAGTTTGTGCTTTTTGGCTATGTCAACTAATGCATTTAAGAATCTGAATTACTTGACTTTTGGTGTTTTAACAGGTTAAAACAACAATCAGTGTTATGGAGGAGGACTTAGAAGTGCTTCAGGACCAAGCTGTGACTATGTATGTAATGACTTACTGTCCTGGGAGTTGAATATACAATGGAATTGAATTATGTAGGTTTATTAAAAATGTGAAACACAAAATATTAATGATTTTGAAAGCAAACTTGATTCTCTATTTCTTCTGCTTTCCATGCAAACTGGGGAAACTGCTGATAATTAAGACATCTTATTGCTGTGGCTAATACTCTACTCACTGTTTCTGTTAGTTATTTAAATGTTTTAAATATTCATACCCGAACTGGGGGAGGGAAGGGGGAATGAAAGCTATGTGGGGTTTTATTAAGATGTTAAGAAACGTTATTTCAAAATTTTTTTTTAAAACTACTTGAAGTTGCTAGGCTACAGCAGTATAAACTTACATATCACAGCTCTTAAAACATTAAGAATCTTGAAAACAAGATTCATTGCTAAAGCCCTAGCCTTATTCTGCACAGATAATAACCACAACTGTTCTCCCCAAGTATTAAGTGCACTTTTCATAGGAACACATAATCATTTTTTATTTTTACATAATCCAAGTTTAGTTCTTTTAATGTTAATCTAAAAAAAAAAATGATACTATTTAGTTAATCTAGAAAATATGTTAGCACAAAGTCTTTCTAAAGAAGTGAGAACATGAATAATATTTGATGTTGGACCTCATCCCATTCAGCATCTTCAAGGAACACACAAATATAAAAAGTACTTCCCTACTTAACAACTGAAACAGAATATTTATCCATCATAATTTTGTAGGTAAACTTACTAACTGCTTTTCAAATAAACCTGTTTATTCTGTCATTATTTCCAAGAAACAACACAACGTGATACAATGCACATTAAACGTAAAGGTATTTCTTAAAATAAGAGAGGCATGATCTATCATATCTTATTCTGGCCCAAGAAAGTTTTTAATGGGATTTAAAAGTGTGCTGTGTCATACTGAAGAATAATGCATGCGCTTTTCATGATAGATATAAATTGCTGCAGTAAAATATTCTGATTAGTGTGCCCCCCCCTTTTTTTTTGCTTTGAGGGAATCCTTTTTTCATATCATATCTATATGATTTGCAAAAGTAGCCATATAAAAGCTTGAATTAGAAAACCCCAAAGGTACTGCTGTTCTTTGGCTACAAGTCAGAAGCCTATTTCAAAAATTCAAGATTCTGCCTCGACTTTATTTTAATAAACATAGGAAATTTCCGGCTATTTCAGATGAATCTAGAGGAATTTCTCCCATCATAAACCATCATTCTTGCTAGCTAGTTATTTCTATTAGCTATACAAAGAATGTGGAAGAGTAGTTTAGGATACACCTTTGCTGAAATGAAACAATTTCAGTCTTACGCTGACAGTATTCCAGGGATAATGCAGTGCCTTTAAAATTTGGGAAAATGGCTGAGTAATGGTGGTGAAAATAAGGACAAATACATTCCAGCTGCAAGGACACATGAATCACAAATTGTCTATCCATAGATGTGCATGATTCAGTATGGCTGCAAGTTGTTAAATAAGTTAGTTGTAGTTCTTATAATGGAACTTCAGGGTAGAAGATTCTGTCACAAATGGTTTGTATATTTCCTATTTTTAGAGCAAGGTTTGCAATAATAAAATGAATTAATATTGACTGTGGAAGCTGTGGTAAATATTGAAACCTAATGAATATACTATGTAAGACTAAGTTTTGTTTGTGTTTGCATAAATATGGCCATACTTATTTTCCTATTTGTCTAGGATGTAAAATGTAAATAATAAGGGAAGAAAGTATTAAGCCAAGACAGACAGTATGAACCAAACATTTCTTAATTCATCTGTTTTTTTAATATCTGTAAAATAACTTTATTCTAGAGTGTATGGACAATACCATTCTTTCTATGTCTGTTAGGAAACACTCAGAAAAATGCAGACATGTGCAGAACCCCAAAGCAAAAGATGGATAAATAGAGCTAGAAAGGTCTAACTAGTGCAAAAATCGTTTGTGATAAAGGCCTGGAGGTGGTAAAACTTTTTATCTGGATTTTTGTCTAAATTTGCATGAAGATAAATAGTTATTAATGGCAGAAGAATATGACTCATCTTTATTTTCACTTACATGGAGACAGGATAAAAGAAGACTAAGAGCTTACCTATACCACTTTAAAGTGAGATAACTTTAAGTGTTTTGAGCTTTTTCAAAGTAAATGAACCAAAAAAAGAAATAGCTGCCACTTGCTGAAGTACAAGTCATTACTTCCCTGTATGATGAATCCATTCCATTCCCAGCAAACTGGGAATGCTGACTCTGCCTGAGTTAAAAAAAAACATGCCTACTTCTTTGCTTATGAGAAAATTCGGTTCTTTGTGTGTTTGTTTACATGATGTCTTATTAAACAGAAGTAACCACTGCATTCCACATCCAGTGATCAAAATATATTCTCATGACTGTGGTGCCATATAATTGGCCATATTGTGAGGGGGTAATTAGCACAAGTGGATTAAAGCAATAGTTACTGTGGCAAGCAGCACCTCTCTTCTAGTGAGCGGGGATGTCTGGGGATCTGTTTTCAATACCAGAGCCTTGATACAGAGTAGTTTTGGTAGTAGAACAGCAGCAGTAATCTACAGCTTCCAGTACAGATTTCCTTTTGCAGCTGCCAAGTGTGCTTAGAGGATCCAGGTAAGGAATTAGAGAAAATGAAGATAGGCTGAGAAGCTCTTTCACTCCCTTTTATATAATGATGGCTTTAGATTCAAGAAGCATGCAAGAGCTGTTAAGAGAAACTTTTTTTAGAAACAAATGCAGAATTTGCCATGTGAAGGAAGATCTGAAAGAGGTGGGTGAAATTTAAGAGTGAAGGGTGTCAGCCATGGTGGATCTGAAAGGGTAATCTGATGATCTAGGCTAGAAGTTGTATTCTTACTTGCATAACAATATTATTATTATTAGATTATCCATGTGACACAATAAAGCAAGTGCCTGCTTCTGAAGGCTGAAATCACATACCTGAGTCATTGCTGGTGGTTCACCAAAGTGCTGCCATATGACATTTGAGGAGGCTGGAAGTGCACTGGTCTTTAGAGCAGTATCAAGGAAAAGGTAGTCCTGATGCAGCAGGTAGACCTTATAAAGCAGTATAGCTTTATCTTCTGTTTTCAAAATCCCATTTTATATTCCACCCAGAGGCAATCAGAGTTTACTCATCATTAATGCTACTTTTGAGATGCGTTCCAGGCACTTGGGAGGGAGGTGTTTTTGTTTTGAGAGACATACATCACTTGCTTACACTTTCGTTATTGTCATTCTGTGATTCATATTAAATATCAAAACGGCACTGCAACAGTTTTAACATTAAAAAGTCATTAGGATTTATGTGTGCATTTAAAAAGCCCTTCCAAGCTTAACATTGATACTCTTACAGTTTCAAGGATTTGTGGATGTAAAAGAAGTTTTAAAGAATTCAACTTTTAAAAACCATGCTATGTTTTAATTGTGGTATTATAAATCTTAACAAATTCGCTCAAATGTCCTGTAATAATTATCAAAACAATTTAAGCACCAAATAAAAGATTTGTGATAAACCCATATCCATCATTAAGGAGCTGTATTTTCAGTTCATTGCAGTCAAAAGTTGAGCATGCAGGCAAACTCAAGATTGATGAAGTGAGGTTGCACCTACACTTGAAAGCATGATTTACCTTTTCTATTTCTTTCTTTCTTTCTTTCTGTTGCTGAAAAGTGGTTAGTTTGATCACAATTAAAATAGAATTGTAGCAATGTAAAAAAAAATAATTTGTTTTCTCCCTTATTCTTTATTTGAAAAAATAAATCTCTTTATGTTTTTAGAGCTTCTCCATGTGAAGCTGAACTTCAGGAATTAGTGCATCAAATTGACATCATGGTAAACAGAAAGCAAGTAGAATGGGAAAGAAAGATGAGAGCTTTGGAAGCAAAGATGGATATCCAGGATCAAGAATTAGCAAGTACCCAAAGCAAACTGGATCAAAAAGGTCAAGAGGTATTTAAGAATATCACATTCCATAAAGAAAGTATTTATTCTGGTAGTTTCTTATTAGTATGCTTTAAATTCTCTATAAGACTGTTTGTTCTATCATGTAAAATACCAAACACCCCTTAAAGGTCACTAATTATCCTTAGTGTTTTGTTTTAAAGTGTGCTTCTGTTCTGAAAAGTGATTGTAAAAATGTCATTTAAAATCTCATATTTCTTGTATTTCCCTAAAGTCTACATCAAATATTCTTGAGTTAGCTGTAAAAAGATAATTTGATGTTTTTCCTAAATGCCAGCACTTCTTATCTCATCAGAAATTTTAAATGGAAGAATGCAGTTCAAATAGGTTCCCAAAATTATGTCTTTGTTACTCCTGTTTATACCTGTTTTTTAACATTTTACAAGATATATCTTTGTAGGATAATTTTATTCATTGTGAAGATTCAAAATGTATTACTACTTAGACTTTCTTATGAAACTTCAAGCCCCAGTGTACTTGATATTGTCTGTACTTCAGTGGCTTTTCTGCTGAATAATTATTCAGAAGCATCAAGAAATCCTTGCATAGCATTCAGTTCTAGTTCAAGCCAGCTGAATTTAGGTGTTTACACAAGGGCAGCCTTGTGTGAGCTAGGTGGCTAAATTGCCGTGGGAGTTTAAAAAAGGGAGTGACTCTCCCTAATGAGCAATTAGGAACTTGCCCTTAGTCCCTGCAGTCAGAAGAACCAAGAGAGGAATTCAAGTAGCCCATCCTCAAGGCATCAGTTTATTTACTGTGCAGAGACATTATCTGAAATACTTTAGCATATTATACTGAGCTTCCAAATGCCCCTCCAGAGAAGCACAGGTGCCATGCATATTTCTCAGGTCTCTGTGAAACTGTAATAATTCATGATACTGCAAATGGCACTGCACTTAGGGAGCTGAAATGAGTCTACGGTGTCTTCTGGTAATTTATACATAAATACTGGAAGGTAATTTGTGTCATTTTATAAGCCATGCAAGGAAAATTTTCACAATGGGGAATACCACAGTTGGGTTAAAAAAGCTTTCAGAAATGGTCTTTCATGACAGACTTGTACAATAATAATTTTTTACTGTAAAATCCCTAATTTGATGTTGACACAATCTGGGTCTGTGGTATGCAGTTTTATTACCAAGTTACTGAATTAATACTTATTTTTAATATCTCTCCTTAAAGAAGCAGTCTTCTTTCAAAGTTTCAAATTACTTTCCCAAAAATCACTTATTTTGAAGAATGTCAAAAAAGGTACATTTGAATGCTTATTTTAACTTTAGGTGGGACTACTTCAACAAGAATTGAAAAACTTAGAGAAAACTAAAAATGAAATGGCTCAGAGTTATGAAACTCAGCTTCAAGCACTGAAATCTCAAGTAAGAAAAATGTCAGTTTCATTATTTTGTGATTGCAGTATAAAAAACTTACACATGCCAAATTGTATAGATGTGCCATTATGGATTTGGGAAAGATGAATCGTGTCATACAAATGATGATGGCTACAGCTGCCTACCAGGCTCCATTATAATTTATGTACTGTCGTGTCGAAACTCTTCGGATAGATTTTGATGTGGATGTGACATCTGTTATGAAGACAGATACTTGATTTCCTAACTTCAGACTAATACACTAAAGCCTTGGTGAATGAATAAAATAGGTAATTGGATTCATGTTAGTATGATTCTGAGGCACATTAGGGATTTTAAGATTTATACTGTGCTTGTCATGTCTTTGCTGTAACTTTTGCTGGCTTTATTTTCCCTCAACTGTTAAAGTGGCCTGATAGCTTTCCATAAGGTTTCTGTTGTATCAAAACTGGTGTAGCCCACATTGATGATGTTGGGAGTTTTTTATTTATTTCAGAGTGTTCTTGCAGCCCCAAAAGCCAGTTATATCCTGGGCTGCATAAAAAGAAATGTGGCCAACAGATTGAGGGAGGTTGTTCTCCCCCTCTTTTCTGCGGTGGTGAGGCCCCACCTGCAGTGCTGTGTCCAACCCTGGAGTCCCCAGTACGAGAAAGACTTGGACCTGTTGGAGTGAGTCAAGAGGAGACTATGATCAGGGGGTTCTGGACAATCTCTCCAGTGAAGACAGGCTGAGAAAAAGGACAAGGGTTTCAAACTGAATGAGTGCATATTTAGATTGTACCTGAGGAACAATTTATTTTTTTCAGTGAGGGTGATGAGATATTGGAACATTTTTCCCAGAGAAGCTATGGATGCCCCATTCCTGGAAGTGTTCAAGGCCAGACTGGATGGGGCTTAGAGAAAGCTGGTCTAATGGAAGATGTCCCTGTTTAAGGCAGGGGAGCTGGACTAGATGATCTTTTAAAGGTCCCTTTCAACCCAAATCATTCTATGGTTTTATGATTCAGTTTGGCTGTGTTTGCTCTGCACCTGTGTTTTTGTTTCTTCAGTATTTTCTACTTCAATCAGGAATCTAAACTCTTAGCAAACTCGAGTTGATTCTGTTTCTCAGATTTTAACAACTAAAGTAGACAACTCTGCATTGTTTTTCCTGCTACTTTTCTGTTCCCTTCACTGGATTCTCCTACCAGAGACATAGTGATATAATTCAGAATTTCCGGTCACCAGACTTATTATATAGTAAAGTCAGATTGCATAAATTGAATATCATTATTTTCATTTAGAAGTGGTAGTACACCTGGGTTCATCAGATGAATAAATGTATTACTTATTCTTAAGGTTATGTTGTCTTTATATTTTCTTTTACATATGAAAAAGGATTTGGAAACCATTTCTGTAAATAGGCAGTGAATGCTTTGGCTGTTTTGTAATTATCACTTTTAATCATTTGGGAAAGTAGCTAGAAATAAAATCTGGTTTATAATTTGCAGAATTACAGAAAATGTTCATCTTAGCATGATTATTGAGAAGATAAACACACAATGAAAAAGTGTGACATTTTAGGCATAAGTAGTAAGGTATCTTTAGCAATGCAGAACTATCCTCAAAATATAGTACACCTCTCTTCTTTATAACATTTGCTGCAATATTTTTCATTTCTTAATGAATTTTATCTCATGCTAAAAATACTTGCGTTTATATTTCACATTTTTGGTAATATCTTCACTAAAATTGAACCTTCTGAAATTGAAAGTCCAGGCTATTTTTCATAAAGATTTTTTATTTTAGAGTTTTCAATTACCTGTTTCATGGGCAAATGCAACCTGTTTTCTATTTTATTTTTTTAAAGAACCTGACATTTTTTAACCTACTAGCTTTTCTCTTTAAACCTGGTTATATTTCTTGCCCAAATTCTCCTTTTTAGCAAACCTCTCAGACCACTTAACCTTTCTTTGAGTTTCTTGGTTGCTTCTTCTTCTGTCTTTATGCAAGAACTTTGGATTTCTAACACCTAAGAATATACATCACCTTCCCAATCCATGTCTCCAAACATTTAATTCTCTCAGTCATCCTATTTATTTTTCTAAAGGTTCCAGCACTGATGCTGTTTGCATTTTATTTTCCAGTCCCCATTCCTCTCCTTTGAACAAACCTTATTTCTTCATGAAATATCCACCTCGTTCACCTTGGCTGGAAAACTGTTGAATGCCTGTGTTGGGGGGCTTGCCTTGATTCTCTATGTGATAAACAGAAGTCTGCCCATCAAACAGTTCCTAGCACATATGCTAGACAGTAGGACTGTCCCACTCTGCTCCTCTAGCTTTTGCACATCTCCTTATTGAGTTTCTTTCCTGAATTAAAGTGCTGCAGTGTCTGCAGTGGAATGACTTTAATGTCCCCAGTTCTCAGCTACACAAACTCGTATCTAAAATATAGACCTTCTTTGACAATATGAATCTTTGCCTTATCTCCTTTGATCCCCTTCTTTCGGTTCTTATTCTCACTTGGAAGTTATACCACCTTCTGAACTGTAGAATCTTACGAGCTACAATTTAGTTTTGCACAAAAACTAAACTAGTGTGTTTCTGTTTACCAATAGCATTGTATCTCTCTCTAGAGGAGTATTCTTAAAATCCCTCCCAAGATTTGTTCCTTCCTCATCTTGATAGAAATAGTGAGGATCACTTTTTCTAGCTATCAGAATGCTAGGTTATTCAGAATAAATTTCTTTTCTGTGGTCCTTTGTGCTTTTTTCCCTTGGTACTGCTAAAACCAGCTGTTTAATGAGCAGTATTCCCTCTGAATTGACTGTATGCCTTTTGAATGCAGTAAAATCTACATTTTTCTTGTATCAGGGAAATAATTCCTGGTACGTAATCTGAAACTCCTAGGCCACACTGCTGCATTCATTCAAACATGCAGCATTTTGTCATAACTAAATAGCAAAAGCTTTCAAGGTGTATCTTCATTACTTTGATTCTTATTTTTCTTTTTTTCTTTTTTTCTTTTTTTTTTATATTAATGTCTAGTAGTTATTCTCTCTTTGAAAGTGATGGAAATCTCTCAGCAAAAGAACACGGAATCATTCTTGCTCTAAGAAGTTTGCACCTAATTTCCTCACTTAGACATGTAAAAGCTACATCTGAGTTATCCCAGAATCTACAGAAAGAAATGGACACCCCCAGAATACTATTCATGCCAGTGTATGACAAGAATTTAAGATAGCTGAAATGACTAAGCATTTACAGGCAGCTTTTTCTGATGCAGACTATCTCAGGCTTGTATGTCAAACTTTCAGAAATCTAAACTAAAATCGATTCTACCCCAGAACTCACTAAAATGCCTTTTTTTTTCTTTTTTTCTTTTTAACATGTACAACATGCAAATAGAAAAACTTGAACCTTTTAAAACAAATATCTGGCCTTTAATGGAAGGGGTTTTGGCTTTTAGTCTAGTTTCCAGTCATCATAGTATCCAGACTATAATTTGCCTTCAATATCCTTCTGTCGTTAAAAAGACTCAGACTAAATTTTCACATTTTGGCCACTCTGTTCCATTTTAGACTGATTTACTGATTTGTTGTATTTCCTAACCTTTTTAGCATAAACATTCCAATACCTGTCTTATCTGAATTTAGTCTTCCCAGGCAGTTCACATATGCCATAATATATTCAAGAGCAAAACTGTTATTTGAAAAAGAGTATCTTTCTTCCAAGGTCAATGAGTTCCATGTTGTTTGAGCCTGGATACTCTGACTCATTTTAAATATTTTATCTTAACTCTGTTCTCTGGCAAAGTCAATTTCATATATAGGCAGCTTCACTGCAAGACTTTTTATTTGGTTTTGAAGGTGATAACTCAGCTCTGTGTGCCCATGTTACAGAATTGCTATTCAGACATTCCAAGTTTGTGAAATCTATGCCTGGGCCTCTTCATATAATGGAATTTTCTCATCCAGGACAATCTGTCTTTTTGTTATCTTTTCAATTAGTTTTTGCTGTCCCATGTTATGATTCTCAAGTTCATCTCAAATGTGTCTAGGAAGTTTGCAGAATATTTTTTAATTAGTTTCTGTTATGTATCTTTTCTGGACTTCTTTGGCCTTGTTTGTTGTCTGAACAGACCTCAATTGCTCATTCAGTGTTGACTCAACAGGATTCCATTCCGTTTCCAAATAACAGTTCACTTTGAGCTGTTAACAAAACTATGACATTTTGTGGATTTTGTTTGGGTATACAAAGAACTTTATATGAGAGTCAGTTTCTTTTTTAATTCATATACTTAAATGTAAAGGAACTAAATAGCAAAAGACAAGATCAGTATCTACTGTAAGCTTCTTTTCTGCACGATATTCTTCCCCAAGTTCTTTCATTCACCTTTCCTTAAGACCATATTTTTAGTGCTTCCTTTATCAATATCCTTGGGTTTGCATTTTTTTTTTTCAAAACCAAATGTACACGTTCCTACCAAACAGTATTGCTGTTCTGTATCAAATCTGTTATCAGAGAGACCCTTTGTTTTGTGCAGTGCACTGAACTGATGTGAAAACTGGCTATTTTTCTGGAGAGGCTGGTCCTTACCCTGGTGCCTTTTCTTCTGTGCCTCTGACTCCTAAGCCAGGCTTTCATGGTGACATCAGTATGCAGTGTCTGTTGTCTTTTTAGTGTCTGATTCTGAGACCCACTCAGTGGTACCAGAAGACTGTAATCATCACAGACAGAGCATTTTAACAATTTTCATCATAAGAAAGAAACACACAAGTTCAGAGTACATTAATGATAATCATTCTGAGTAGTGAAGCACCCTTTAAAAATGTCAACACAAGATGGCAGTAAACAAGTATAGAACATTCCATATGAACACTGTAGAGGAAATGATTCTGTGGGTGACAGTGCCATGGAGAACTCCAGTGGAATTAAGTAGTTGTCAAATGAACCCATTGGAGCAGTTAACATTTATATGAGAGCTTAGTCTTGTTCATCTGTGATAACTTTATTAATTGATTTTAATTTTATTAATTGATTTTTTTGTTACATTGATCAAACATTTAGAATACTAAAACAGCAGTTGGTGATTCTAATTTTAAGAAAACTTTGTCCATGTGGTCATCCTTGATAGATTCTGCATATTGAACTCTAACTTTTGATTTTAGTTCTCAAGATTGACACATAGTTATGAAAAGCTACAGTCACATCAGTTAAAACAAAAAAAGCTCGAAAGTAGAGAAAAATATGAGGAAAACTTGGAGACATCATCTAACCCAAGGAATTTATACATGAAACTGGAGGTAAGAATAGTATGACATTATATTTTAATTTTATTATGCTTCTAGAACTAAATTTTGATTTGAAATTGTAAGCTTTATTTCACTCGTAATTGTACAAAAATTGTATCATTGTCTTGCTGTGACAAGAATGGTTCTTAGTTTTAATATTATTTAATACCAATTTTTTTTGTAAGTGTAACTATAAATAAATTTTACTGCTTTCCTGGTGAATAGATGTGTACTGGATAACACAGTCTCTTGAGGCATGAGAGCTTATACATATGCACGATACTGTCACATAATACCTACCATTAATTCAAGTTTTGTAGACCTCAGGACAACCTTGACCACATTGGTCTACACAGAAAAAAGGATTTAGGATTGGGAAACTGCTTGTTATACATATATCTTGTCAGCACCCATATGCCTGAGGCAATCTGTGACCTTGACCTCAGTGCCTGATTTCCCTGGGCAATGTATGAGGAAGGATAAACACATCCTCCAGAATCCAGCATACTGACTGGGGGAGTAGATAATAGATGCTGAGGACAGGATTCAGTTATATTCCCTATCCCTTTGGACACAGGCTGGATTTTATTTGACTTATTCTTGAATATGGGAAGATGCTGATTTTTGTTCTTAATTCCCAGCCTTGACTTCTCAGAGGTTACTTTATGATCTGCAGAATAATCAGGTATTTATTGGACCAACAGGAAAGTTAGGCAAGACAGAGAACTTGTAAAGAGTGTATGCCCAAGTGGTGTCTTCTCTCCAAGTACTCTTCTGGCTGCATTCACTGGGGCAGAAACTGACATCCAGTTGTCACTTAAAACTGAGCAATATAGTGTCTAGGTATGCTAATTTTTGCTGCTTCTTTTTTACCTATCCAATAAATTTCCTGATATCCTGAGCTAAATGAAACAACTTCAAAAGGAAGAATTCCAGAGCCTGTTGAAAAATAACATTTGTCTGATAGGTATAAAACTAACATGGGAAGATTATACTTCAGGTTCTGTCTTGAAAGATTTTTACACTGAATCTTCCATTTATGGGAAGAACAGTCTAACCAGTAATCTGATGAAGCATGGAATGATCACAAAATTCATATTTTCTCTGTCCATCCTTTGTGAAGAGCATAATAAAGTAGTGTGTGCTCCACATGCTTACTGTGCTGGGTGCTGTAGGCAAAGCAAGGAGAGTGGTACTAGGTGATATGGGAGCTGCCTGCCCAGCTGCTAAGCATTGGGTAGACTTAGGCATTTATGATGTAGATTTATGATGTAGATGATTTGGACACTTTGAAGACTTTGCAATCAAGAAATTCAGCTCTAGAAGATTTTAAGTAAATCCTACTTTTAACCCATATTAAACAGGGTCTTAGGATCTGTGTTTTGGACTTGCCTTTTATGTTATTCCATAAGATCTAGGACTGACTTCTGTGACCTTCAGGTTCCTGTGTCTACATAGACACATCCCAGCTCTACATGATGTTGGCTGTCTCTTCCACATGGGAGTTCTCACCATCAGAAAAGCTACGATGCTTTGGACGGCAGCATAGCTGCATGTCAACTCATGCCAACATCAGCTACCACAAGAATAATAAATGGATTGTACATCTATCATTGATATATCACTACTGTCAACTAATTTGAGAATAGCCTTACTCAAGATTAAAATGTGAAAATAATGTAAGACAATGCTATAATTTGATTAATTATGCAGTATAAAAAATGAGTACTTGGAATATATTCAGCAAATTCAAGTATTCAGGAAATAATTACTGTGATGAAAATCTACTAAGCTCAGCAGTGCTTTAGTAAGGCCTTGAACCTGCAGTCCTCATTAAGTAGTCTGAAACTCCATTTCTATCATGTTTTATAAAATAGGAAGATGTTTATTGTTTTAAATGTCAAAGCAGATATTAGGGCAGCTATGAAAGAAGATTTGTATTAATCCTCTATGTTGAGAAATAAGTTTTTTCAGTAGCCATAAAAACCCTTATTGTTTTAAATTTGGGGAATATGCCAGTTTAGTTTAATTATAAAATATCATCTGCCCTTTTGGAACAACATTTCCATTTGTTTTCAATATATAAATCAGTGTACTGTTATTTCACTAAATTTTCAGACTAAAAGAGCAACAGTTCTAGTAACTGAAGTTCTGCTTATTTTTAGGATATTGCCTTCAAAATGTATTTGTGTACATATAAGGTTTGGCATGAGCTTAAAGCAAATTCAGATACACTATAAATATGAATGTAAGTGCAAATACAAAAACAATATTAGATAAATCTAATATAATAGAATTTCTTAAACAGTTTTTTGTTTAAACCAGATGAAATCAGAACCTGAAGCACCAATTTTAAAGAGAGCAAGAAGTAAAAAGTGAGCACTTTGTGCCTGAATATTAAGGGTTTGATTCCCTGCCGATTACCCTGCTCAACACTGATATAGCTTTAAAGTCACAGGAGCAACTATCCAATAAAATTTGTGTATCATAGTAATAATTCTAATATTTTATAGTTTTTATTCAATTATTATGTTTACACTCATTGCTCTCAAATCAATAGCCCTTAAGACTTGTCTTTCTCTGGTGGGGATGACTGGATGGCTGGTTTATAGAATTGTTCTTTCCTTTAACTTCTTTCCAAAATTATGGAAGGATTAGGTATTAATTTAAAAACCAGATTTTTCTTAGAACGATAAAAATTTTAAAAAAATTTAGATTGAGGAAAATAGGTATTTTGTCTATGTTTACTAGCCTTGTTTTGTTATCTTTCAGGAATATAAGGCAAAATCACAAGAATGGGAGAATGGGACAACCTGTGTAAATAATTCTGTTTATGTAGATATGCAACCAAAATTATTGCCTGAGAAATGTAATTTATTTCAGGTAAGATTTCTACCTTCCTGTTCTAGGAAGAAAATGAACTCTTTGCTCACCTAGAGCTTACTTTAACTTAATTTTTAAAAACTAAGCTTACAGTGAATCTTACAATGCATGTCTATATTGATAGTGAATATATGACAAGGCAGAACCATACTGGAAGATCTAATGATACATGATCTTATTTTCATTTAATTGTTCTCATGAAAATGAGAAAATGAATAAGGATCATGATGAAAATTATAGCATTTCTATTTTTTTTTAAAAAATGAAACAATTACAAAAACCAGTGAATGTTCCTTTTTACTTTTTAAGCATATTATGGAGATGCTTTTCCATGCTATTTACTAATATGCAATTAAGTGTGACAAGTTATTACAAAGTATCTTACCAAGTAAGTACTGCATGCCATTAAGGTGTTAATGCAAGTATGAAGTTCATTCAAATCTGATAGCCTTCATTTTTTTTAAGATCATAAATATATGCTAGTATCATTTATGCAGAAAAATGAATTTTCATATGCTATTCCAGAACCAGTCTTGGCATTGTTTGTTGGATCACTTAGCCCCTTTTTTCATATTTTTCAGCCTTTTAGTTACCATGCAGTTCCTTGGTTGACTTTATGATTATTTTCTACTTATCAATTTGTTTATTGCTTTTTTTATATATAGACTATTGATGCTGCATATTTTTATTTTTTAATTCCTTCTAATTCAGAAAAACATTTAATTAAATAATGTCCTGATGATGTATCCTTCTCTAAAAAAAAAAAAAAACTTACAAATTGACTGGGCCACAAGACAGCTTGAAAATTAAGTAAAGGGAAGCCAATTATGTTGCTCACTGATTCCCTTTTCCACTGTTACTAAGCTCATTGGATCTTAATCTAGTGAAACACTTTCTTAACAATTCCTATGAGACTCTTTACACATATCCAGAGTTTCCAAGGATTGCAGTTATGTTTTGGGTTTAGCTGCTGAGAGCATTATATTCCAGCAATTGCACTTCCATACAAATGTGTTCAAAAAGCAAGTCTTTGACTAGACAATTTACTGATGACATGTTGATTGTACAGTTAGACAAGTCAAAATAGAGTACTCAGGGTGATCATTCACATTTTTCTGTTGAAGCCTTCATTGCCATCAGTGAACTTGCTTTGAAGACAATTTCCTTCACAACTGTAACATAACACCTACTATTTTTTGAAGTACAAGTCTGATAGACTGTTACCCTTAGCTGTTTCAAAAGTGTTAATTGTTCCTGCATCTTTGCCGCAAATTCATTTTTCATGAGATCTTTGATTTCTATTTGGAGTCTTGCACTATATTTTTCACAGGATGCATTGACACTTTGGTATATCCAAGTCCATAACTTGCATGTCAAAGGGACCTTATTTTTTTATCTACAGAAATGAAGCCAATTATTTTTGCTTTTTATTTGATATGCAGCCAGTGGTCCATTTTACTTAGGTTCTCAGCCAACACAAATTATGGGGATATAGTCAATAATGTCAAAAACTGTCTAAACTATGACTTCTTGCAGTCCTTGTCAGTGAAATATGGTTTTTGTAACCCTATTTATTTTTACTTTATATTTTCTTGCCCAACTTGATCTCTGCATATGATATATGATTTCCAGGTTGTATTTTGTGGTCAATTTTTCAAGTAATTCTCAGTCTTCTGAAAGATTAGTGCTGCTTGTTAATCTCCAAGTAGTGGGATTCATGTGGATAGTTTTTTAAACAGCAAAAACAGTTGCCATAGTAATTATGCTTCTTCACAATGCCTGTGGATTCAGAAATACTGGCAATACCAATTTTCTAAAGTTTTGTTTTTAGGATTTTAATTGGTGCAAAAAGCTGCATGGGGTGTAGGAGTCTGCCGAATGTACGAATTATTCTTCCCCAAGTTTAAGGATAATGATCTCAAAGAAGTACAGTTTCTGTAGTAACTGAGCTGTTTGTACATGACCTATGTAATGGTAGCCCTCTAGTCAAAGGTTAATATCTATCATGAGGCACACACACACATACAGCTCCTACTGAGTTCAATGAATCAAAGAAGAACATTTCTCTCAAATTATTTCTCACAGGTAACTGCTTTGAGTAGGTCATCATAATCACCTTTTTCACGTTTGAGGCTCATTAAGTACTAGGAAAATACACAGTACAGGAGAAAAAGATCCTTGAAAAACTCCTGTGCCCTTGAAGGTTCTTGAAACATTTTTTTTTACTGAAGGCAAGTAATTCAAACTGTTTGAATTGTGCCATCTTTTCTAAGCAAATCCAGGTGAAGATTGGTATAGCCTTATGATTTCAGTAGTAATGGTTTGGTCCTAGCAATTTACATACAATAATTGAGTTTAATTTAAAATATTTTCTTGTTTCATAGAAGCAGACCCGAAATTATCAACTCCAAATATGCAATAAGAAGCAAAACCAAGAAGAGCTAATTACCTGTACCCAGCCCAAAAGTGAAAATGATGATTTGATTATTGAAAAGCTAAAGGCAATTGTGAATGAAATAGCAAGAAACAAGAATGAACTAGTAGAAGAAAATATGAAACTCCGTGAGGATCTAAAAATGTACCAAAATCAGTGCCAGGTAGTAATAGGTTTTATGATGACTGTAGACTAATGTTGGAAAATCAAAATGAGATGCCTACATAAATGTACATTATTCTGTGCATGAACACAGAATAACATGGGAACGTTATGGGTTGTTTGTTTTTAGTAAAACAGAAATAAGTTTGATTTGTAGTGGTATATTTTTTCTCTTGTCTATGTATCTAGGTTTTTATAACTCTTCTATATCCATGGGATCTACATGAACTTCCCCTAGTCTGGTTCTTTGTATATAAATGATTTCTGTGAAATCTCTTTATCTGATTTACATCTTGTTCATTGTGTCATATAGCTAGTAAATAAGCATATACAAACATGAATGGTATGCTTTGTTAGTTTTGAAAGAAGACTATGCAGTCAATTTTTTAAAAAAATTAAGTTTCTGGCCATGTAAAGAACCATCAGGTTTTATCTTATCCCTAGTTTACTGTTTTTCATCATAGCACTGATCTATGAAGAAAACATTTGCTCCCCTTCTTTTGGTCATGGTATATGATTTCTGACAAGATTGAGATAATACAACATCTTTACAACTTTTTTTATTATCTCTGTTTGAAACATATCAAGAATGAGATTCTCATGGATATTTTTTTCTGGTGACATATACCAGTTATGCTTTTGCTTATTTATTTAAGCATTTCTAGGTTCAGTAATATATTGAATGGCCTATAACAACTTCAAATCTTTTTGGAGTAAGATTTATTTCTGTTTATAGACAGTCTTGCAGAGTGCTAACAAGTATATGCAATATACTTTATAGGAATTAGCATATACATGGCAGAGGTTAATTTCAGATTGTGTTGTCAGGTGTTGTGAGAAGAACCAAGTTTATACATGCCAGTTGCACATTAGTTCACTGAATCTTTTGCCTGTAAACAAGTTATCAGTGTGCAATCAAAACTTCTGTTTTGGGGCCTGTTAAAAAGGCTGCCATCTATAGCAGTGGGACTAGAATATGAAGTGGAACAAATCATGGCAGTTGGAGCAAGTGGATATATGCTGTACAATGGAGAGATTGTGCTGTAGCCTTGAAGAAAATCTTCAAGCAGGAAGAATTTAGGAATCACGTATTCAAGAGAATACAGGAGCTGTAGGAAGCTTGAAGACACTTTAAGTAGAAGTGGAGCGAGATGTACATAACAGTGTCATCTAAAGGGCAGAAAGTTGCAGAATAACTGTGTTGGTGGTGTGGAATGCTGCTATGTTGGTTAGAAAAGCTGCATTTGGAAATAGATGCATAAGGGAAACACTGATGTCAATGTATGGTGAAAAGGGGTAGCTAAGGGAAAATATTTTTTTAGGAATGTCTGTATGAGAAAGAAGAAAATGCAAGGCCCGTTGTAAGCCAGAAAAGGTAAGCAGGCTTGTATGAGAGAGAATCAGGTGGAGGATGGCAGTAGTTGGACATGATATAGGTAAAGGAGGAAGGAGTGGATGGGAATCTTGGTGTGGAGAACTGTGATGGCAATGAGAGCAATAATTGTTGTGCTTCATATATTCCTCTATGCCTGTGATCATCATGTGTGCTTCTAATTATTTCACTTATACTATTAATTAGCAAATAATAAAGTAAAATGTATGGGAGACCAGCTTTTTGACTTTACAGAAAATACAAAATTTAAAATATGTAAATGGAGATTGCATTCTGTTTCTCTACCTTGTGAATTATCTGACAAATTTATCTGCAGCCATAACATGAGAGGTAACCTGAAAACATCACATAAGGGGCTTGGTTCTTGAAAAGTCAGCATTAGGTCAGGTGCTGGACACTAATTTACATTAAAATGCACCATATAATTGTATTTAAAATGTTGAGCAGTGTATTGGATTTGTGTTGGAAGGTTTTGGTAATGAGGGCACTCCAGGGATGGCCTCTGTGAGAAGGTGCTGGAAGCTTCCCCCGTATCTGACAGAGCCAATGCCAGCCGGTTTCATGATGGGGCCACTGCTGGGCAAGGCTGAGCCCAACAGCAGTGATGGTGGCACCTTGGGATTAATGTATTTTAGAGGAGGGGAAAAAAACCCTGTGCAGTGGAGAGAGAAGAGTGAGAATATGTCACAGGAACAGCCCTGCAGACCCAAGATCAGTGCAGAAGGAGGGGCAGGAGGTGCTCCAGGCACCAGAGCAGAGATTCCCCTGCAGCCCCTGGTGCAGCCCATGGTGAGGCAGCTGTGCCCCTGCAGCCCATGGAGGTACAGGGTGGAGCAGAGATCCACCTGCAGCCCCTGGAGGGACCCAGCCAGAGCAGGGGGATGTCTGAAGGAGACTGTGGGAATCCTGTGCTGGAGCAAGCTTGTGACAAACCTGTGGTCCTGTGGAGAGAGGAGCCCACACTGGAGCAGGCTTGCTGGCAAGACTTATGAGCCCCTGGGGACCCACAGTGGAGCAGCCTGTTCCTGAAAGACTGCACTCCATAGAATGAAGTCATACTGGAGGAGTTAATGAAGAACTTCAGCCTATGGGAAGGACACACCATGAGTAAATTCATGGAAGACCATCTCCCTAAGGAGGAACCCACACTGGAACTGGAGAAGAGTGTGAGGAGTCCCACTGAGGAGGAAGGAGCAGCAGACAAGGTGTGATGGACTGACCACAGCCTCCATTCCTCATATCCCTACAGCACTGGAGGCAAGGAGGTAGAGGACTGAGGAGTGAAGTTGAGCCTGGGAAGAAAGGAGGCATGAGGAGAAGGTGTTCTAAGACTTAGGTTTTTATTTCTCATTAACCTGCTCTAATTTATTAGCAATAAATTAATTTCTCTGAGTCGAGACTATTCTGCCCTTGGCAGTAACTGGTGAGTGATCTCTCCCTGTCCTTATCTCAATCCAAGAGCATTTCTCTTGTTTCTCCACCCTGTCCAGCTGGGAAAGGCATTGACAGAGTGGCTGTGGTGGGTACCTGGTATCCAGTCAGGGTCAACACACCACAAAGAGCTTTGAGTAGAATTAGAACAAGAGCTGATCAGGAACTTTTTGGGACTTTGTTTTGATTGGGAAGCTAGTAGAAGCAAAACTTTTCACAGAAGGAAATAAAAGATTTAATGTTTTTTTCAACTTGAAAAAGGCAGGCTATATGAGATGTTTTCTAAAAAATTGTAAAGTTTTCTGCTTCAAAATTAATTTTCATTTTAACCAGATGCAATAAATATTTTCTAAAATTATAAGTGATACATAACTAATTTTTTAACTGATATGTAAAACTGTGAAACTCTTGACCTGAAGTTCTGCCAATTATTATTGCAGCTGCTGCTGTGACTGCTGTTGCTCCTGCTACTATTTTAATTCACATGAAAATACAATTTATGTAAATATGTGTGATGACAGCAGTCTATCACAGAAAATATTACTTCTGCCACACAATTGTGTGGAATTCATTTTCCTTATCCACGCCAGAATGAAATCAGAAGGGTAACTAGCCATCTCCCATATTCATATGTTATAAAACAATTGTGGCTATTTCTTGAATGTTGGAGTCATGAAGATGAGTATAAGCAAGTCTTACCAACAACTTTAACAGTTCATTAAGCTTTATTTCACTTGAATATACCCAGAATTGCATTTTGATGTTTAAAAAAGCTCTCTTGGCCTTAATGTAACAAAGGATAAGATGAATGAGTCCTTATATGCAGCCCCCCCCTAAAAGAATCCAAAAAATGCAAAAGCACTTCATATCTGTCCTCAGCAACCCTTTCAGCGAGAGGAAGACCACAGGCTTCTTGGAAGGAGGGTCATTCTCATAGGAGGCTCTAAGGGAAATAAACCTTTGAAGTTCTTCCTTGTAGTGCAGTTTCTAGAATCCAGTTCTCTTTTGAAATTTTAAAGGCTTTATTTTTGCTCTTAAAGATGGAAGCTTTATTCAGATAAAATGAAGAAATTAGGAAAAATGTGAATGTTTTTGGTGTAATAGTTTGAAAGGTAAAGGCTTAATATCCTTGGAAAAATCTTTTTTTTAATGCTTTTGGATCTTAGGTGAGAAGCAATACATATTTTCTGGATATTACTGTTGCAAGCACTGATTATTATTGATACTTTTGTTATTTGTGGGTTATATTTCCAATTTCTTATATTTAGTATGTTTTCAGTATATTTTTCTGGACTTCATGTTTTATCATGCCAAATGTAGTATGTGTCTTCAGGTTGCCTAACACACGATCAATCAGAAATTAAAGATAAAAAACAAAAAGGTTTGTCAATTTCCTAAGAAAAATCTTTTTTTGATTGTTTGAAAATTTTGTGATGTTCATTTAAATAAGCAATTAACTCCATGCAGATGGAACTAGCTTTGAAGAAGATTTATGCAGCCTTGTAGTTTCTAAAGTTTATAAATTTGGAAATGCTGTTAGGAAAATAGAAAATGGAAGCCACTTATGACACCAATTCTGGCATGTGAAACATGTTCCATGATGCAGAACCTTCTGAAACAAGCAAGCTATATATTTTAGGTGCATTTAGTACAATAAAGAACTTCTGAATTATGTTTCCTATGATAATTTCAGAGGCAGATACATTGGAATGTTGCAAGGGCTAAAACATATTCAGAATGTGATTTTTAGATGACATGGAAATGACATGGAAGCAATATGTTTTTCAGAAATTTAAATCATGTATGTACAGGTATTGAATATGATGTGTCAAAACCCAGCATTTAAGGCTGGTTAACAGCTGGTTAAATTTTATTTAACTGTTCGTCCATTTGCTTGTTTCTTTAGAACATGGAGGCAGACGTCTCAGAAATGAGAAATGAGCTGCAGTCAAGGGATGGTCTCTGGAGAAAGATACAAGTGGAATGCCAAAAATTGTATACAGAACTACTGAAAATCAAAGAGTATAAAGATATGCAGGAAATTCAAATAAAGTATGGATGGTGAAGACATATTTAAAATTACAAGTACTTCTGAGCTAATAATCTTTTTCTTACATTTGTTTTAAATTAAGTCTGTTTGAAAAGTCAGGATTCAAATGTCATCTTCTGAATTGTAGACTGGATATTTTCATTGACAATTATATCATCCAATTTTAGGCAATAGATGCAGTCTCTGTTAAAAAGCTTTAATGATGCCTAGATTTCTACAAATCAACACATTTCATATATTTCTACCTATATCTTTACAGTCTTTCATTTTCTCAGCTTTAAAACACTTTGGAAACAATGCAGTTAAGATTCTCCCTAACCTCCTTTGAATAAAATTGTCATGATTTTGTGGCTAATCTAATTTGCTGTTGCCATTTCAAAATATATGAAATACCAGTCTAGAGGAGCTTTCAGTATTCTTTCTGCACATAGTTGTATTGTCCTTAATTCTTAGACATCTCCCAAAATCCAGCCTGGTTTAGGCCAAATGGTGGTTATGTCTGGGGGTATTTTTTCATCAGCAAGCAGTTCTACAGTTTTACACTGTGGAGAGGATACTGCAAGGTAAAGAGTATTGAATGTTCTGGTTGTTTCATGTTTTGTTTCTTTCTTACTTAAAGGCATCAATCATCTCATGTTCAGCTTACTGAGCAACTAGAAAATAAAAACACTGAGTTATTGCTATTTGCAGGAAGTCAAGAACACAAAGAAGAGCTGAACAAGGTATTTCATATAATTTCCAGGTCTTAACTGCAGTACAGGATTTTTAGGAGAGAGTACTGACCTAGGATATGTGCATATACTGTAGAGAGCAGGAGGATGCATTGTAGGTTCAGGACAGCATAAGTGTTTTTATATGAAAAAGATTTCATATATGGTTGCACTTAGTTGTGTAGCTGTAAAACCGGCATTCTGATTCTGTGCCTACCTACTTCATTGAAATGATGGAAGAGACCATGCCTACGCATTACTGTGATACAGATAATACCATGCAACTAAGAAAGCCTCCAAAGCTCTGATTAATTATTAGCCTGTAGAGCTATGCTGTAATTTGTAGGTGGTCTCAGAGGTAGGATATGCAAACAGATAACTGATAGAAGTCACTGTGGCAGATACACAAGGCTAAGCTTAATCAGGTACCTGCTGCACAGCACAGCTCTCGCATTGGAACAATGCATCACATTGTGTTGCACATTTCCAAAAGTGCTGTGAGCAAGCAGCGTGGCATGACACTGTGGCATGGTGTATGGCTTGGCAGGCTGAAATACTTTGGAAGTAGAGGATGCTCAGAATTTGTCTTACAAGCACGTTGTGGTTTTGCCAAGCAGCAATGTAAACAGAAATCACAGAATTGTTACGGTTGGAAGGGTCCAACCCCCTGCCACCTAGAGCAGGTTACAGGAATGCATGGCAAGTGGGTTTTGAATGTCTTTATTTGGATGCATCGAGTTGGGTTCACCAGTTTTGGCATGACAGTAATGATCTAGCTCTTAGGTTTTTTGCATCTACATCTAGTTTTTGACAATTCTAATATTTCTGTACTGTTCGCATAAATAAAAATTAAATGCAATCTGTTACTCATATATAGTACTTTAAAAGTTGTTAAAATGGGTTCAAAAGTTGTTATGCTGGTTTTTGTTGTTTTGTTTCTTACACAATAAAAAATCTGTCAGTACTAAATTGTTGGCTATAGTAGAAAGATTAGGAAAACAATTTTTGTATTGATACTTTGGAGAACTATACACAGGCGGTATGGAAGAAAGTTTGACCTTAATGGCAGGAAAAATTATCATAAAGTGATTTGCCATGTATACCCTTTATTTCTAGCACCATTTCTTATTAAAGAGCCAAGATTAATGTACTTATGTTGCTCCTAAGTTAATTTAAGCTTTGTCAAACTGTTTTTAAACCTAACTTAACTTAGGTGCTGTATAAATAAAGAGTACTTAAATTTATTGAATGGATATTACCTAGGATATTTTTTACCATAAATTCCAATTCTTAACATAATTGTTATTACTTTCTTTTAAAAGGTAAATTGAAGTGTATTTTGTTCATTACTAATATTAAATATTTTAATGCCTATTTAATATTAAATAGGCAAATGAAAGTACAAGAGAAGTGTTGAAAAAAAAGATGTAAAAATAAACAGATTGCTCTGCACTGGCTTCCAGAGACATTTTGTTTTACAATCTCAGAATCTCTGATTCAGTTAGAAGAGTTGGTGTCTTGGAAGCAACAGCAGAAAAAGTCACTGATAAGTAGCACGTCATGCAATCATATTTACTGCACAGCATTTTTTCTTTTTGAAATGTATTTGCTACAGATAAGAAACCATGTTTATCGAGAAGAGCAGTCCCATTGCTCTGAGCAGGAAAGAATGAAGACAGAAATCTCTGACCTGACAGAGGAGCTTCATCAGAAGGAGATCACTATAGCAACTATCATGGAGAAAGCTAGTCTTCTGGAAAGACAGTTAAAAATGGAGTTAGAGACAAAACACAAATTGTTAACTAAACAACAGGTATGCAAGTAGGCAAAGCAGCCCACATCATTTTACTCCACACTCTTGATAATGACATTCATTATCTGTGGAAATAAAGACATCACATTTCTTGCTGTAGTTTTTATCAGTGGTGCTGTAATATCTGTGAAGTATTACAAAAGCAGCCAAATTGATACTGGAACAAGAAATCACCAGTAAATGTCAACTGTATATCTAAATTGAAATTTGCTCTGACCATCACATCTAGTTATCATTTAACATCTAAAAGATCTTGAAAACTTGCAGTTTGTGGTAATTACATATGTTTTAAGTTTCTCATTTTTCAGTGTTTTCTAAAGCTTTTTGAAGAATGTTACAAATCTGCATAGAAAATTTGAGTAATTTTATAGCTGGAAACTGTAAGATACAGTGGGGATCTTGGTGGAAAATTTTTGTTTTATAAACAGATTTGTAATCTTCATTACTTAGTTTGTAAAACAAAAGAACAATCATATTTAGAGGTTTCTGGGTATCTCTACGGTTTCTGAGAGGTTCACTATGTGTGGAAAACTGATTGAAGTAATACTTTACTTTAGATAATAGCAAAGTTAGTGTTTGGGAAAATGAGAGATATCTCTTGTTGTGTGGCACTCTTTACCAGGTATTTCCATATCACTAAAAGAGTAGATATTATTTCTAGACATCATGAAGAGGATTTCATCGAGTTTCAGTGGCCTGTAAAATCTGTCCCTATTTCTATGTAGTAACTGCATTTGAACTTCTTGTTTTCCTAAGTCATTACTTCTTTCAAAAAGGTAAATAAATTTAGAGGCATTGCATTTTTATATCTTTTATAGATGGTTTAATACTTCTTCCTACATTGGTATTGCTACTTTTAAAAATATAACAGTAGGTTTTGTAATTCCTAATGTACATTTTGTAAAATTAAGCTTAAATTTATCTATACCCAGTGTTATTCCAGTTGAGTGTAATATTCTTGTATTTAACTATGAACTTAATCTTTTCCTAGTTGTTGGAATTCCATTACCAAGTTATCAAATCTGAAAACACACATCTAAAAGAAATGGTGGAAAACCAGGAGTGTGAGAGTTGCATGGTAATTTTTTTAACCTATGAAGTATGCAGAATAGTTACTTATATTTATTGTAAATTTAGATTAAGATCATGGCAGATTTAGAGATTCCTGACTTGCATAGATTAAATAAATAAAAATAAGCTGTGCAACATAATCAAAACAAAGTGGCATTCACACACAGCCTGAAAATGAGTAGAGCTAAGAGTAATTTTTACCTTAATTGTATTAAACTCCAAGTAAGCTAAATTTTTCAGTAACTGTCTAGACACTAAACAATTTCTGGGAGCTTATTTTTTTTTAAGTGATATCACTTATTTAAGTTTAGTCATCATTCTCACAGACAAAAATATGTCCCTTTTTTAATACCTTACCCCTTTGTTCACATGGTATTTAAATAGCAGTGTAGAAAACTGACACATTTTGCTCCCACCCAGCTTATTTTCAGTTTAGTATTTTTATCTCTCCAAACAGGGGATCTTTAAAATTTAATTCATAAAGAGTGTGCCATAAGATTATCTAGAACTATGATTTATGAAGGTATAATTAATAGTATATACCCTGTTTTCCACAAAAAGCCTCAAAACATCCCCACATCCCCTGCTTACAGAACATCTGCAGTTACTGTATTTATCACCAAAAAAAAAAATCCCACTGGAATATTAAGAATGTCACATTTATTCACACCCTTCAAATAGCATAGATGTCCATCAGTGATGCTTTACCTACACATACATACACACTATTATGGATATCTGTATGTGTATATATATTACTGTGGAAGCATAGATGGCTGTGTGTATGCATGTCTAACTCTTCTCTGCAGTGACACTTTTCTTGAAGATTGAGAAGAGCTGTCTGACAAGGGTCCTTGGAGACATCACGTTTGTTATATTTTAACAGTAAAATCCAGTTACTATGTATTCCAAGGTCAATACATGTTTCAATAGAATTGTGGACTTAAAAATTCTTTCCTGCTTTACTAATATATTGTGAGGATCTAAACATTAGCGATTGTGATATATTTGTTATTAAGATTGCAGGGATTGGAGAGATTTTTATGGACATGTTTGTGCTGTACAGTGGAGCACTACACAGACCTCAGTGCCAGCCTTAAGTCAGTGTGGTGTAATGCATCATCAGGCAGGGTTACTGTCAGGGTTTAGATGTCAAAAGCAATGTAGCTGGGCCAGCTCACTTTTGGGGTTCATGCCATTATAACTTTACCGCTGATTCTAGAGCTATTAGTGGTTGGATGACTTAGCGTTCCCTTCTCCCTAGATTCCGCCACTCCTCCTGCTTTTGAGATGTAGCTGAGCCCCTGCTCCCCCATAGTTGCATGAAATACTAAATTTTCTTATACCTTCTGGCATTTCCATGCCAGCTTGGCTCATGAATTCTCCCTAAAATTAAGCAAAGCAAGGTTCACAGGAAGAGATGGCATCAAATCAGTGCAAGGAATAGACAAGCTTTCAAATGTCGAAGCACAGTTGTGCCAGCCATGTACTAAGAACCAAATAATGAGTTACTGAGTTCCAAGAGAATAAGGTAAATCTAGGAACATATAAAAGCACAACTTAATGAAATGCAAGGGATTTTAGTCTTTTGTGTGTAATCTGATAAACCTTTTGAGAATTTCCTGGTGAAGACAGTATATTGTTATTGCAAATATATTACACAATGCAGTGCAGTACTCTGCAGAGAGATAGTTCCAAAATAGCTGGCTCAGGTGTGCACCGTAGCCTTTGTAGATTAAGTGATAGGAGAAAAAAAAGAACAGTGTATCCTGGCTAGACAAGTTCCAGAGCTAATATCCATCTTCCCTTCTTGATATCCAAGCGGGTGGGGGTCTTTAGCCCCTGATCACAGTGCATGTGTGGTTTGCATTTTCAGTATTTTGCCTTGCACACCATGTGGGCTAACCCAGCTGAGAAGCAGGGTTCAGTGACATGGACAGTGAGCACTGTGCTTATGTGGCTGTACTGCTTCGGAAACTGAAGGTGACTGTCTCAACACACATATTAAAGTGTACACATACTCTGTATCTAGTATAGTAATGAACTCCTATAATTTTGCTTGTTATTTTTGAAGGAATTGTTTCTGGAGGGAGCAATACAGTCTGCAACTATAGCTGTTATGGTTGTTTTTATGTCATCCATTTTACAAAGCAAGCGATACATTTACAACGGTAATATTTTGAATGCATGTTTGCTGAGAAATTTTAATTTGTTTTATTGTGTTATAGAAACTGTTATCCCTTCTTTTCCATTTAACTACTGTGATTTTTTTTTCTGGAGGCAATTCTTTTGGTTTGCCCTAAATGTTGCATGATTATATATGGTAGCTAGGTCTTTTCTTTAGCACAGAACATTGTTTTGTGTTTGCTTGTTAAAAATATACCCATTTACTGTGGAAAAAATAACTGCTTAATGATGGTATTATCTCTTTTCACAGTGTATAGATTTATGTAACAAAGAACATGGAAATTTCACAGCTTCTGTTCGCAAAATGAAACATGAGAATTTAAGACTACAAAATAGCCTTGTTAAACTACAAAATGACACAGAAACATCGATACTGGGTTGCATGGATACATATAAGGAAACAGAACACAGCTACCAAACCCATTCAAAGGTGCAAGAAACAGAAGAGAGGTAATGTTTAGATTGTTTATGAAATTTCTTTTAAGTGTTTTGGATGGTCTGACTAGGCCAAACTGTCAAGTTCTTGCTGTTTCTGTTCATTCAGAATTCCCACCAATATAAATATCAGACCTAGTTAGTATATTTGTACAGACTTCCTACATTTTTCTGGTTGGCTGATGGAAATTGGCAATAAAAGAAGTCTCAGAAGTGTTTAATATCTGTAATTAGCACATGGAACTTTAAAAACTTTTTATATGCTGCTCAAGCTGTTCTTAGTTCCAGGTTTTGCAAAATAGAGCAGACTGTATTTTTACTACCAAATAAAAACAAGACAAGAAAAGGATAGAAAAATCAACATGAGAGGTAAACTTCTCAACAGGAGGTTCTCTTAATAAGCAGTTTGAACTACAGGCCCTGCTGAAAAGCTTTATGTCCTCCAGTTTCATTTGTTGGAAGTTTCAATAAATGTATTTTAATGCCTTGTCTGGTTTTGGTCTTCTTGGGTGACCTGATTTTTGAAAGAAACATAATTTCAGATGCCCTGAGTAAGTCATTACTACAATAAACTCCTTGTTAGGGAAAAATAATGAGACTTGAGAATATTCAGACTCATAGAAAGCATTGTAGTGATGACTCTCTTCTTCTTTCCCTGTATTCAATGAGCCACTGAATTGCCTTCAAACATATTATAATCATGGCATTGCAATAAAAAAAAATAAAAAACAAAAAAACCTTCCTGGTAAACAGTATTTCACAGTACAGGAAAATAAAAATTCATAGGAATTAATATGTTTATTATTTGTAATAAGGAACTGACATGATAACACTAACATGAAACAGATATGTGGAGTAAAGTTGAAATAGTTGGAGCTAAAATTCGACATGTTAAGATTTCAAACTCATACATTTAGGTTTTGGAAAAATTTAAAACAATTTTCTTTCTGCAAAACAGAGCAGCATCCCAGTATAGGTAGATCAAGTTTTGCCTAAATTCTAATGTCTTTTTAAGGAGTGTTGTTTTGTGTTGGAGGTAGTATTCATGTGAAAATAAATAGATCTATAATATGCAGGTATACATGTTTACATACATCCACCTGTCTTTGGAAGTGGCAGGTATGGCTGATTTCCTGTGAATTTTCAAAATATGTTGAAGATGTTGTTGAAACAAATACCTGTAAACCAAGGTACAGATTATTCTGCACCAATACGTCTCATAACTTCACAAAATTGGTCAGTGCACTTTTTGCTCATGCTTAACTCCTCTCAAGTGAGAAGGAAGTAAGATTTTTTTTCTCATTTTCTCAGGATTTACACTTGCTGTACATAAGAGACTTTGAAATTTAATTTATGAGAATATAAATATTTGAGACAATGGAACTACGCATGTAATTTGCAGGATTGTGATTTCAGAGCTGTTGGAAGATCAATCAAAACTGTGAGAGAGACACCTGTGAGAGCTGACCTTTCTCACAAGAAAAATCTCAACCAGACTACTGAACACAATATAAATTATTATTATTGTAGTTAATATGATGAAACAGATATATTGAGTCTGGATTTCAGTATCTAAATCATGCATTAGAATTCCTAAATGAAAAGCTATTCAGATTTTCAAATAAATACACAGATTTTAAAACATGCAAATTTGACATGTACTGTGTATGTACATCACCTTGCCAGTGCTTTTATGATTGGGCCCACTTTGTACTATCACTTCTCTGTTCCCAAGCAGGAAACTACCTAAGGATTTTTCCAGAAAACTAAAATTATATTTTCAACCATTAGATGTATGCAGATAAACTAGGAAATTGATGTTAGTTAAGTTAAAATCTGGGGTATGTTTTATTTTATTCTGAGCGTAAACCTGTTATTTCTGGTTCTGTTTCCATGGTAATTATGGCACTGGAGAAAGGGCACAAAATCCTTTTTTTATATGGTAAAAAATTAGAAAACATGGTGTTGGTGCAAGGGACGGGTGTATATTCTACAATATTTTTCATCTGTGTCTCTCAGTCAGTAGTGGAATCCTGGGCACAGGAACCATCATGTCTTAGAGAGGAGACCTCTAGAGAAAACACAGGAAATTGCAGGAAGTTATACTGGCAGGCCAAAAAGCAGCATGATTTCTTCTTTTTTTTCAGTATACAGTGAATTTCTAGGTATTAGAAAGAAAGATATGCAGAAGTAGCATCTTTTTGCTAAAAAAGGACTATGCCCACATTCTACCTATAACCATCTGCATTAATTACTGTTTCCTTATGTAATTACCTTACTTCTAATTGCAATTTACATAAGCTTTCCTCAGTCTCTTGATTTCAATCCTTTAGTTAGACCTTGACCATATGCAGTTGATTTAAATTGGTTGGGGCATGGTTGAAGAGGACTTTCTCTGATGAAGCTGATATGTTCCATTTTTCTTCCAAAATTAAAGCATGCCTGTGAGTTCTGAAATGAAAAGCTATTTATTTACCACAAAAATGTGCACAAAATAGATAACTGATCAAGCCAAAGCACTTTCATCATGTGGGAAAAGTGAAGGGTAAATGCTAAGACTTAATACCTTCCAAGGTAGCTGGGGATCGCTCAATGGATGTGTGTTTGGAGTGAAATATCTGTGTGAAGGAGGTTTTTTCTACTCTTTGGAGATCATACAACTCTTAGTCACACTAACCACTGTCTCAGTTAGTGCAGTAAATAAAGTGGAAGCAGTGAAAACAAAACAATTCTTCAGGAAAAGGCTTTTTATCAATTTTAAAATCAAGCTAGCTGTTATACTTGCCAGGTAAAAGCAACAGCACAAATTCTTGAAGACATTTTGGTCATTAAAGATCTGCAGTTTTCTTTCTCAAGAGTATTATGCTGATTATGTCAACCAGCTGTGTAAGATATTTGGGGTTTTTTGCATCACTGAAGTCATTGGCCTCACAGGGACCAGGCAGATTTTATGTACGAGTCTGGAAAAGTAGATCCTGTCTGTATAAATTCCCTTTGTGAGGACACTGTTCTTTCACTACTTGTCCCCTATGTCACCATGTCAACAGTGATATTATTTGTGTGGTATGTGTACATGTTAAATACTCTATGACACTAATCTCACTGAAAGCATAAGTTGTTCAGCTGTAGTAATAATAATGTATTTGCACTGGTAGTATTAACAAATGGACAGCTTCCTACAAATTTGCAGATTGTATTTAAAGTAGATCTGTATTCTTAGATGGTATTTTGCACATTAACTGGTAGAAGTTTAAACCACAACTGTGAAAACCATCCAAAGTAAAGGCCCAATATCACTATCAAAGCACCTTAATGTAGTTGTCGTGTTTTTCCAAAATACCAAGCAGGCCCAGCAAACCTATGGATTACTCTAGGAGGGGGAGAATGGGAGTTCCTTTTAAAAAAGATCAGTCCTTTTTTGGGGGGGAGTGGAGGTGCAGTGACTGTTTTTATTATCTAAAGGCTACCATAACCCAAGTCAAGTAGGCACTCAAGTCTGAAAATTCTGTTCTTAGAGAAGTTATAACACAACAGTAATAATTGTTATTAAATACATAGAGAAGCAGTTTTGTGGGAAGAAAAGGAAACCGATCACATGGACTTCACTGTGGGTTTAGAGAGAAAATTACTTCCAAAAAGGTCAGAACATGAGATTAAAAAAACCTGTGATTTTATTATTCACGCCATCTATCTTCAGTTGTGGCAGGCTTTTTTTCATGGTGCCCTTCATCCAAACTGTGGATGGAATGGACTTTAAAATAGGAAGAAAAACAAAAAGAAAAGGAATTCTCCTGTGCCCAAAAAGCAGAGTATATTTATGTAAAGAAAAGCATGAAAGAAAGGAGAAAACTCTGCCTCCATAAAGGCAAACATTTAAGGTGATTTAGAAAACTAGAAGGTTTGGTGAGTAGTTTCAGAGAGTTTTATGTTAGCATGTATAATAGTATTATTACTATAGTAAAAATAAAATTATAGTAACAAATAAGAATACAGCATCATGCTTATAATTTGCTTTGCCATAGCATTCAGAGTATCTCTAATCACAGCTTCTTTTGTAATCAGAGAAAAAAAATATGTTCTTCATTAGTTCTCTGAGTTGTTCTGCACAGTCCATATACTAAATATTCAGTTTCATGTTTTAGGTCTTTTGTGGTTTAACCTGGCAGGTAAACAGCACACAATTGCTTCTTCACTCCCCCACTCACAAGGAAAGAATTGGAATTTAAAAAAAGTAATATTCATGTGTTGAAACACAATTTAGTAGGACAGAAAAGGAATGTAGTAGTAATAATAACAATAACAATAGTAATAATAATGCTATAATTAGAATAGGCGAAACAAGTGATGCCCAGTTATAACAGCGCAATTGCTCACCACCTGTCATGTGAGGCCCAGGCAACCTTCCCCCAGCTTTTTATTGCTGAGCATGCTCCCATATGATCTGGAATATCCCTGTGGTCAGCTGGGATCAGCTGTCCCAGCTGTGTCCCCTCCCAAATCCTCGTGCACCCCCAGCCTCCTCACTGGTGGGGTGGGGTGAGGGGCAGAAGAGGCCTCTGTGCATGTGCTGCTGAGCAGTGACTAAAACATCTCTCTGTTATCAATACTGGTTCCAGCACAAATCCAAAACACAGCCCCATACGAACTGCTGTGAAGAAAATCAACCCTATCCCTGTGAAAACCAGCAGAAGGGCTTATGTAAAAGCAGGTCCATCAATGCTCCACAGCCACTGTCTCCCAACATCAAGCATTTAAATTAAGATTAGAAAATGACAGTATGATCTTTCTGCAGAAAACACTCTTTTCCCTACACTTGGAAAGTTCTTTTATTTAAAAAGAAATAAAGGTACTGAGTGGCGCTGCATACACTTGAATATTTATTGAATTATATTTTACATGCTCTTTAAAAGCTTTTATAGCTGCATTTCAAATTAGTAGAGTGTTTTAGGATAGTTGCAATGATAGAATCCGTTCAAACTGCTATCACGTTTTAGTAGTTACCTCCCAAGATTAAAATTTCATCATAAGCACAGACCTCAATACAATGGAAATTTTTATCTCAGGTAGAAATACTGTAACATAAAATTAATAGAATCTGAAATAACATTTTTCTGCATGTTTTGGTGTCTAATACAAGGAATGATACCATTGAAAATTTGTGTAATTTGCAGACATCTGGGCAAGAAAGTCTCAAAACTTTCTGCTTTTATCAGTACAGTATCAGAATTGTTCAGTTAACTATTTTGAATGGGAAGAATTTTTTTTTTTAAGTTGCTATTAACCCAAATAATTTTTACTTTACAGAAATACAAATTATTAGAAATACATATTTGCACATCTATTCTGATCACTGAGATACAAGAGTTTTGAAACAACATATTAAAATGCTTAAAAATTATTTTTAAGCTTGAAGATTTAATTTATTGTTACAAAAGCATCCTATTGTACAATTTTTTAGAAAGTATATTTTTTAAATCTAATAATTTTTATATTAATCTCCAGAGTGTTATCATTAAGTCAGTGGCAAAACTATCACTGCAGTAAAAATGCAGAATCAAAGATTCTTGTACTATTTTCTGTTTAAGCATTTTTTCTAAGTTCTAGCCTCTTGAACATAGTTGTTTAAGATAATATTAGATCAAAAATGACTAATTATCCAACCACAAATAGGATTTTTCTCTCCTCTCACACTTTGATATTTCATTTCTTCTATTTGTGTGGCTAAATTCACTCTAGTTCCTAGACATGGCCAAAGAGTGCTTGCATAGCTTTTTCCACTGGAAAGCCAAAGGAATGGTAGCCATTAGCAAAGGACAGGTAACAGAGGAGTTCCTTAAAGAGTATTGGCATCTTCAATACCTGAAGTGAGTTTGTTTTTTAGCTCCTTCTGCCACAGTTGTACCAACCAAGGCAAGGTTCCTCAACCCAAGCTCCAGTGAAAGGGTTTAAATTAGGGTGGTTTAATTCACAGCTGAAGCAGACAGAGAAAGCACACTCAGACTTTTACAATAATCTAGGGGGAAATTGCTAAATTGTTGCAATTGGGTAATGCTTAAATCTTATGCCCATAACTTCATGCATGAAACAGTTTAAACAACTAAGTAATCAAAACTGTATAAATAAATACAATGAAAAACTCTTGGCTTTGCTGTGATAGCTTAGGAGGTTCAACTGGGTTTCATATTTCAATTCTTTTTCTTTTAGATCTTTCCAAAATAAAGATTCATGGGAAGTGGAATGTCAACAGACTGCTATGCTTACTGCTGGTGGATATCACAGAAACTGTAGTCCTGCTCTGTATGGCCAAGGCAATATCACTGGTTCAAACAGTGACAGCACTTTATCTTCGCATCCACTTCGCAGAGGTCATGAAAAGAAAATAGTTCATAAATCTCCATTACCACCAGAGGGGTATCCTTTGGGCTTTCCTGGGCCATTTCCCGAAGTGGGCAGAACAGGCAGCTTTCAGAGCCCTGCTTACAATGAGGAAGAAATCAAATTATCGGTAAGTAACTGTTTTCCTGTAACACATTTATTCTCAAAAATCCATCTGTGGACCAAATGCAGCCTTGACAGAGCCAAAAATTAGACCACTCTTGTTGTCATTGTTAGTTACACAGTGCCAGCCCAGCAAAAATGGAAATATCCTAACAGAAGTGCAGTTTGTCTGGAGATTAAACATCCCCTACTGAGCCATACCTCTGTTCTAATAATGACGGTGATAATTACCTGCCATTATGTGACTGTGAGAAAGATTTCTACATATTAGCTTACTGGCTTCTATATTGGGGTACTTAGCTTTGTATTGCCTATGTAAGAGCACTCTGCTTCAAGTGTATTTCCATAATAACTGAAGACTTACTGCCTTAAGTGCTGTTAGACAAATCAAGTTCCTGTTTGATCTACATCTCTTTGATTGATGGATGAAATCAGAAAAATCACAGCAACTATTTTCCATATGTTAGCTATTGTATTTGAAAAGAAACAGAAATTATAACTACTGTGATCCTTATTTTTCAAGAGTAATAGGACAGCATTCTTTCTTTTAGTCTTCATAGGCTGGAGACTATTATCCTCCATGACAAGTGGGACAAATCCCACTTTGCCTAGGACAATTGAAGAAAACCCTTCCATAATTATTTGGCTTTAGAGCTCCCTTTGAATTTGAGCTTTATCCTCTTCCTTAGTATCTTCTCTTCTTCCTTAGACCTCCACTACAGGCCACTATTGTTTTCCACTTGACAACTAGCACTTTCCTGACCTCAAACCACGAAACCATACCATCAGTAAGCAGTGGAACTAAGAATGTAAGTGAGGAATGAACTACAGGCCTCCCTCTGCCCAGCTGGGTTACATGGATCTCTACATGAACCAGGAGATCCTCAGCTGCAGGGCTCTGGCTGAACCTACAGAGGGAGAAGAGGGAAGACTTCAGCATTTACTAGAGGGATTGACAGGCAATTGTACCTGTGGTTGTTGTACCCCAGTTCTGCTGTCCATTTCAGAAAGAAATGCACATCCCTTCCTATCAGAGACATGGCTGCTGCAGAACTATCTCCATAGTCCAGAATCTCACTGTTGATGGCAAGGACCATAATGATGGCATGCCTGGGAAGCAGGGATTGCAGTGCAGCCCTTCACTTACTGTGGTCCCATCAGCTCTGTCCCAGTAGTCTAAGACAGTGGGAACCATGTAGTCCCAGATGTTTGATTTCAATTCCATTTTTACATTCTTACATTTCCCAGGAATTTTAAGTAAATGGCTTTTGGTTTCTCACAGCTTGAGAGTTTTTCTCTTTAAACTCTGATCATGAAAAGAGTCATTTGGACTTTTCCAGATGACTCTGATAAACACCAGCTCTCTCTTCTGTCAGAAGCATCAGACGAGACACCAAATCACAAAGCTTCTGTTTCCAGAAAGCCTGGGAAAAATGTCCATTCTGAGACCCTTCTGCAAGATGCAGAAAGTATTACCCAGCTGGGAAACTATTACCCAGCTGGCACTCAGGCCAGCTGACTTTCCAGCTGGTGTGTAGGCAAAGTACATAACATAACTATTAAACAAGAGATGTTTCTCATACAGAGTCTAGGTCCAAATCAGTGGCATTGAAGCAGATACAAATTCAGACCACTGAAATCAAATTGTCACTCAGGTTGACATTGAATACCACAGCTTTGGTGCAGAATTCAGTAGTCTGTTACTCCAGAGATCTGTATTCAAATGCACAGCTGTTGCACTGAGAAGAAAGAGGGGGGAAATACACAGTATGTTAAAGCAGAGTTCTTTGACAGATTTCTGAGGACTTGAGGGGTATAGAACACAGGGACAGGACCCACATGAAATCTTCAGTATGTTCAAAACTTCAGAGAATGTTAGAAGGCACTAGTTTTCTAAAGAATATTTGTATGCCAAATTGAAAACATCAAATTTCCAGGTGATGTCCTGATACCCACCAAAATAACTCTATTGGTATTGAGGGAAGAAAGAAAATAGTCTGTAGGGCTTTAGACAACGGCTTGTATCTCTCTCCCTGGTAGAGAATCTTCAGACAAAGATTAGTAAATGTTCCGCTGGAACTTCTGCCCTTTCACATTCTTTCTTAGAGGTTACATGTATAGTGTCATTCTTGCCTTAGAATAAACTAGAAAGCTCAGCTGGGATTCACTGGAAATTCCCATAACCCCAAAAATTCTTGTTTCAAGGGTTTCCTAATCTGGAAAATACTTTTTCCTCTAAATAGTACTTTAGACTGTACTCTCTTCCTGAAATGAACAACTTCAGAAAATGATTGGTTGATCTTTTAGTCATAAATACTTTCTCATATTTCTCTTCAGATGATAGACAGTTGTTTGTTCTGGCTCTCAAGGCTTGGAAATACAAGACTTAAGCTGTAATAATTAAAATTTAAATTAGGCATTAGGAAATTTTCTAACATTAGTATGGGAACTTGCTTAATAAATAGTTTGCAATGGAAAGTTGTGGAAATTCTGCCCTTGGAAATCATTAGGAATTATTTTGACAGTCTTGATCCTACCCTGAGGCATGCTATAGTCCATGCCTCTCCCTCCTAGGTATTACTATTTCCTAGTTATGTAGGCCCTCTAAAAATCTTCCTATGTCACTCCAATTTTCTAGGCAATTCAAATTTAATTTTCATATATGAACAGAAGCATGTTTAAGATAGGCATCTGTACCTGCTGCCTAAGAGATATTGTAGTGTAGGGTTACTCTTAAAACATCCCAAATTTAGTCACTATGCGACTAAAATTAGCCAGACCAATTTCTACTCTTGTTATTAAAAAATCTTTCCTGCAAAGAAGAAGCAGCTAAACATGAGAAGACTCTAACAATGGGGTTTGACTGCTCATGATTTGACCAGTAAATGCTAAAATATCTCACATTTTAAAGCTTTCTTGCTGCCCTGCTGAAGATGCATCCAAGAATGTTGGGACAGCTCATGGGGCAAGTAAGAGATTAATTAGGCAGTTCTGTCTCTCCCTTTGAGAGAGCTAGCTTCCTCCTGAAGGGCTCCTCCCCAGCAACCCAGAATTAATTCTTAACTGCTTTGGGTAGTTCTTATTTAAGGAGAAGACATACTTAGCACATATTTCATCTATAAAAATATGTATCTCTGTCAGGTGCACTCCTTCATTTCCAGGCAGAAAGGTGATTCTCATTACTGATATACACCAAAGAAATATGAGATCAGCTGGCACTGTAGAAATGAAAAAATAGAGTCCTCGTTGCTTTATTACCCAAACAGGTTAGATGGAAAGCTTACAATGAACACATCTCTATCCAGTTTCAGTTAGAAAACCAAAAGACATAAAAGCAGTAATATCTGAGAAAAAGAAATTCAAAACCAGAGACCATGAATCTCATCTGAGACATGGATTAAAGCACTTTCTTTGTGTTTTTTCTTCCTCAGAGGCCAAAAGTAAAGACAATAAAGAACATAATGAAAGAACAGACCAGAGGCTTGAAAAGCAAAGTGCTGCTAACAAGGAGTTGCCTTTTAGACTTGCTTAGATAAAACCCTCTCTCAAAGTGCATGAAAAACAATGCATTAGGGTCCTATCTAAAATCATAGTCTGTGATGTCTGACCCTCGGGTAAGGAGCTGTGGGGAGCCATGACCTGCTTATTCTAAGTGAGAAACATTCTTCTCTCAACTCTGAGGAAATTCAGAAATGTCTCATTTGGAGTTTACAGTGTATTTCAAGAAGAAACACATCAAAGTATCAGTTAAAGAGAAGAACATTTAACAGTTTGGGAAGTTAGATTGATCGTGCAGCCAGTCTGTTTCCAATGACAAGTCAGTAATTATAAGCATTATTAATTTGAATCTTTAAGAATATTTTGTAACTTGATATAAACTTTCTGAGACTGGCAGCTGTGTAAATCTGCAGTCCATAAGGAAAAGTCTGACATGACATTTTTCTCTAGGTGATGACACCTACTAAATTTGAATTTCAGATTCAAATTTTCCCAGTTTCTCATGCTTCTCACTGCAAGTATTTTATTTGTTCAGCATTGAATCAGTGATTTCATAGCTGGTATTCAGTAAGGGAAACACATGGTGATTCTTTAAGTAAAACCTCCAAATCCAATGTATTCTCCATAATACAAAAGCCTTCTTCAAATGATTCAAAATAGCACTAACAATTCTGTCACTGAATCTTGACATCACAAGGAGATGTATTTGTGACCCAGCCCATGAAGGAATAAATAAGCATGAAGCCATGGCATTCGGAATGTCAGGAAAAACTCTTCATATGGGAACAGTGATAATTTATGAATGAGAAACCATGCACGTGTTTATGAAGAAAATCAAAGACAGCTTATGTCCCTCCATTTTCTTAAACTTTAGAGGATTGGCGTTCTTTCTTATTCTTGCTAGTACAAGGATTGAGTGAGAGAGGGGTGTTATGGCACAAAGTGGTTAGGTTTCTTATTAATACATGTCAAATTAAGTACTTTTTCTTGACCATCATTTTAAAACATTAATTTGGAGGGATTGAGAAAAGGGAAAGTCTGCTTTTTCTGTGAATTTCATTTTAGGAGCCCTATGCATCAGGAAGCCTCTCTCACTCAAGAAGGATGGTATTGAACTCAGAATTTATTTCCAGCTATCACTTACTTCTGTACTTTGAAAAGAAAAGGCATTTCCTATAGGAAGTCCCTAAATTTCATCTCAGAGTCCACTGCAAAGAGTTTGAATGGATTGGTGCTTTAGAGCCTTTTTCTAATTAGTATCTTTTAGCCTTAAAAGCTTCTAAAGACCAATTTTCAGTTAAGTTGAAAACAAAAGTAAAAATCTGTCTCTATGTTGCTGTGGAAATAAGGAATACCTCATTCTGATACAGTGCAGCCTGGAGTAAAAATTTATGGATGTAATAGAACTGGCCTTTTCCACAGACCATCTGAATATTTGAACTCCTATTTGATATGCTGATACATAAACTTCAAACAATTTTATATTCTAGAAAAATACCCTGAAATTCTAAACTAATAACTCAATCAGTAACTAAAACTATTGAAGATATGGTTTAACTAAGATTAAAGATGCCAATCATTTTTTCTCAATATATGACAATATAAAGATAAAATATTACCTTTCTTTTAATATTAAAACTCCTATACTAAGTTTTTTCCTCAGCCAAATCTTAAAAACTTATGTCATAAAATTGCATTTATCTCTACAAAAAAGCATTGAATGTATTTAAACAGGCATAGTATATTTAGGAAAATAAAAATTATTTCATGTATTTCATACATTTCTTTTGATAAAGATATCCGAATGATGCATCTGAGATATTAGCAAGAAAATTAACAAATATTGGTGCTTAAAAATTTAGAACTTGTTCCAGCAAAGATTCACACATGTCCTTTGCTCTGTACAACTCTGCATCCCATGACAACCATCTAAAGGCTGATTATTGGTGTGGTTTGTGTCTGAGTCCACTAAATGCTCATTAAACAGAAAGAATATTTTTTTCAGTGAACTACTTTCAGTGAACAAAAATTTAGTACATTCTCCAGAATGTCAGAGCTTTGAGTTAATAGTACTGAAATGAGCACAGATTTTCTGCTTTTCCTCAGAAAGCAGAAACAGAGAGCTAAAATTCCAGAAGACAATCAGCAGCATCCAACACTAATTGTAGTCTGTAATTCCAAAAAAGATTGTTGTCCTCTGCCCCGGTCTACAATATCCAAACAACTAACATAACCTGTAGTTGATAGATTTTGGAGGTTCTGCAGCAGTTTAATTCTGTCTAGTGGGATATTTTTATTTTTAATGGCCAGTCTACATCCTAATGCTATGAGTATCAGAGGTAATCAAACACAATGTTCAGTTCATGTCATTTAGGCACATGGATGCCTTCAAAAATGTATGCCTTTAAAAATGGTGCTTTCTTGAAGAGGTGTAAAGCATTATACTGTTATTAGCTCCTATATAGGTCAAGATGTTTGTCACATCTAGAATTTGATAATGCAAACATGTTGTAGCACTTGATGGCTTTTCCTAACCATGATTTTCTATTCACTGCTCAGTCTCCCCCTGTGATGTCCTTCCTTGCAACAACAGAGAAGTTCCTTCAAGAGGAAGAGAAACATGCAAGAGAATTTGAAGAACGTTTAAATTCACACCTTGAAGAGCTGCAAAGATATTCTGAAAACACTCTAAAAAAATATGCCAGGATGCAGCAAAGCAGGCATACTTAAGCCAGTCACACAATTAAGGAAAGCAAACCAAGTAATCACCCATGAGTTTCTCAGAACTAAAATCTGCAAATAGCTGCTTAATGTATTTAGGCACATTGCCAATAGCATGTATTTGTAACACCAAGTTTTCAAGAAAATAATCATTATCCAACAGATTTAATTATATTGTAACTTGACTATATTACAAAATAAACTCTAAACATATTCTAAAATATACAGGTGGGTTAAATTGTGTGCAGCAGAGACCCTGTTGCAGCATTGTAAATCAAGAAACAAGACACTTAAAATTCTGTAATGTACAGAGGGCTAATAAGTGGAATTACTCCCTTGAAATTAGAATCAACCATGAGAAATTCTCTAGATTGTACAAAAAAATAATAAAGGCCTTTAACCATGTCTAGGCTCCTGGCATGAAAAGCTTATCTATGCTCTGGTGATTCTTGGCTGTGGAAACAGCCCCTGGGCCTCTGGAAATGCTGCTCTGTGAGAAGAACATTAAAGGACCAAGCACATGTTCTGAAGCCATCCATATTGCCCCTTTTACCAGACCTATAGACTTCACCAGGGGCAGAACCTGATCTCAGGCACTTTACATTAAGACTTTACGATTTTTAAAACCTGTATTCAAAAGCACCTATTTTTTATTGAAGTTTTTTTTTTACCATGGTGGCTTATTGTTTAACTATATTGCAATAGTGAGGAAAACTTTAAGTTCAGGCAGCATGTGATCAGTCTTAGGTAAGGGCCTAAATTCTTTACATTTTCCTACATCATAGGAAAACATTATATAACCAAGCAGAGTTAATTCAACTCCATGTGCTGAAAATCTACATTATATTGAGATTCCTTTTATTTGCAATTCATACTGAATTCTATTGCTGTGCAAGCGAAACAGAAATTACAGACACTGTTGATGAACCACCAATTTCAGTGAATGAGATACTGAAGAACTGCTTTCCAGCATATACTGTTGCCAACTTCCTGGGAAAATCTGGATAAAAATAATACCAGGCTGTCAAACCGCTCCAGTTTGTGAGTAAAAGAATTCTCATTAATATTCAGGACCATGGCTAAAATGTAAATTGTTTTTCGATGCTATATTTTCACTAAGACAAAATATACTACATCATACTTACACAAAATACCAAGATTTTAAATACCAGTTTGGCTCAGCTTGCAGTAAAAAGAGCAATGAAGATGAGGACATCAAAGAACCTTTTACAGGAAAATTCAGGAAAATTACTAGACTCAGCTGGAGGAACAAGGACTGAATAAAAAGATGACGGAAGGACATCTGAACAAACTAAATATATACATATCCTCAGCTTAGGGGGAGATGCAGTTTTAAAAGAATTAATGAAGAAATTCAGAGACCTCTGAAAATAAAGCTAAATTTTAAGCTGGGGAAGATGTGTAGAAACAGAAAGACAGAAAAGTGCTGTCTTTCAGAAGAGCAAAATAAATAGCCAGTTAGCCAGAATTTTTTGCCACTCTCAGATTCAAACATACAGGACGACAGTCTGCTCCAGATCTTCAAAGAAATGGATGTGTCTGCCTCCATTTCAGGCCTGAGGACACCTCTCAAGGTGTAGATCTGTGAGATGATGAAGAGATGATGAAGAATGAGCAAATTAAATCATCAAGAAATGGGTATGATGATTTTTTTTCCTAAAGCTTTTTAATATCTGGGCAAGCTACTAATTTTGGATAAGAAAATACCAGAGTTAGTTTCAGCCTGACTTTTGTGCAATGCCATATATTAAACTGCCTGTGAGAAGCACTGAAAACTGCGAAGTACCTGTATCTGAGCAGCCTACTTGTTATTGTTACTGCCTGCTCAGAGAGCACTGTGCCACAAACGTGTTGAGACACGATGGATCAAGGGGACATTTTTAACACCTACTTGCCAGAAAGGTTGTCCTTCTCTTTCTCAACCAAGCAGCAAAAGTTGCTCATCTGACAATCCCCAGTTTAAATGAGCCCATTGCTACCACAGAAGAGCTGGAGCCACACCACTGGTCTGAATACTTTAGTTGCATTAAAAGGCAGAAACTCAACTGAACTGGTGAGAGATTTCTGAAGGAAGATACATGTTCATGATGTTATCGTGCCAAAAAGAATGATGTTCAGCAGAAATAATAAAGACTGAGAAATTACTCATTTATGAACAGGGATTGGACATGGATGTATATTGTTAAAAAAGTAATAATCAGAAGGGTCCAAGGCTATAAATCCCAGAAAACACCAATAAAAAGGAAAAAAAGAAAAAAAAGAAAAAAAAAGAAAAAAAAAAAAAAAAAAAAAAAAAAAAATATTAATCATTAGGCTCATTTGACAGGACAAGGTGCAATCTTTGGGAGCTGCAAGTTGCCCAAAAAATACAGAAAATTTTTATTCTACTTTGTGAATAGCAAGGCAATGGAAAATTTTTGTAAGCTGCTGGACTTTGATGATTTTTCAAAGCTGTACTGAAAAGCAAGCTTTTGGCTCCCAGTTGAAAGACTTGTTTTAAATACAAAGAACAATGGTTCAGTCTGCCACAAGCTTTTTTTTTATTATTATTTTTGGCTGAAGGAAAAACAGAGGTCAAATTCACGCAGTTGCCAACATATTTCATCAAGATGTAATTTTGAAATAGTTGGTGGAATAAGAGCTGCCAGAGCATTGCTGTCCAATTCACTCCCCAAAACTTATTCTGAGGGGGTTGAAACAGCAGTTACTGAATACTAAATAGCCATTTAAAAGTGGCTCACATGAAAGTCAGATATTTAGCGCATTTTCTTCCATTTCTTACTCTCTCCTTTTATGTATGGGAAATTAATGGAAGAATGTCAGACAGTGGGTACTCTGAGCCAATGTAGAGAGGAATGCAAACTGCAGCAGCAAAACACACTGCCAAATGAAGACAAAAATGAACAATCACAGGCACGGCTCTCTTGCTTTTCCGATGGGTAGACTTAAACAACGGCCAGTAAATCTCTGCTGTGATCAGAGATAGCACAGGAAGTGCCTAACCCCACAGTGTCACTGTTCTGGCTTTATTGTACTGTAACTGGTTCTAATTCCTGATTTAACAGCAGTACAACAGCAGACAGAATCAAGCCCACCAGCACTTAGTAATTCAAAGCTCAACTAAACACCACCGGTGGGAATGAGAAGGATGCCGTCAACAGAGACTGCTGAATGCATGAGTCCCAGGTGACTTCACATCTATGGTCTGTCATGCCAGTCATCAAAGCCTGGATTACACAGCCAGCTCAGGTGTGTGCTGAACTCTACTCACTCCTGCTGTTCCCTGCTCCTGTGTCTCCCACAGACTCAACAGCTGGGAGAGTGCACTGGGGAGAAGGTCCTTCACCAGTATCACTCCCCTCTGGCTTTACAACCTACAACAGCCAATTATATCATTCACAATCTTTTTTTCCCCCATTTAATTCCACTGAAAATAGCTACCCACTAGATTTTACACACAAACTGCCTTTTGCTAGGGAAATCTGTTGTTTTTTTTTTTCTTGTCACACACAGCTTCTGCTGAGAAAATGCTAGGTTAAGCAGAGTTCCTTGGAACTGGCCAAACCAATGTGGGAGCTGTGTGTTGTTCTTCCCTCACTGTGGGGATCAGATCTCAAAGTTCGCTGTGTTGGAGTTACTAGTTAATCACATGGACACTCTCAAATCCATAAATAGGCTGTAATTTAATGTACTGCATCTAAGTTTCTGCTTGTGGATTGAGCAATGTCCTTAGATTATGATACGCTGCATTCCTGTGTCCCTTCCTAAACCAGCAGATCAATCTGTTTCTTTCACCTCTTCCACAGCTACAGGACTGTTCAAAGCTGTACATGAACCATCTGGGCACTGAACATACAGAGTCTGAAAAAAGAACAGCACATCTTCACTGGTGTGTGCATTTAAACTGAACATCAGTGAGTAAGTAAATATTTTCTTGTAGATGGATTGAAACATAAGAGCAGGAGCCAATTTCTCTGAGCTCTTAGTTCATGTAGTTCTTCCTTCAGACCACAGGCAGTGCTGCTGGCTTCTCTCACTTGGCTTTGGGGACCTGGGGCCACGTGTAACACAGCTGGGCATTTACCCACTGCAAGAATACTTGACACAATAGCTTTGTTTTTTTAGCACTTCACAGACATTTATAAAACTCCATTCAAACCTTGATGTTTAAGTATTTGACTCAGATTTGATTTATGCTTTGAAAAATCAGGTTTTAAAAACTGCTTCGATAACTTGATTTATCAGAAGGCAAAGGTAGGTTTTAATGACTTCACCTGATAATGAGCACTCTTGGAAACTGTAAGACAGTGCTGAAGAAGTGTCTCAGCAGGAGTTTTCTGGAAAATGCTTGTAATAAATCATTCAATTTTGCCCACAAGCTACTGTATGCTGGGAAAAGGTTTGAAACCCTATTTCTAAAACATTTTTGAAGGCAACTGACAGTTGGAGTAATACATACAGTTAAAAAACCAGAGGCACAGTTACACCTTTGGCTGAGAAGCTCACACAAGTTGACATTTGGGCAACCACCATTAATTTACTTCCCCATTATTACTCAGTGATTTTTGACAGTTTCTGTCTGCAGAGGCTTCATACCTTTTCTCCAAATCCACATTCTCATATTCAATACTAGTAAAAGGGAATTTTGTAGAAAATGTCAGAATCCAACTTCATTGTTTACTAGAGAAAAAAATACTGGTTTTTTTTTGAGGTTGAACTGTGAAATCAATTCCAGCTTCTACATAAAGAACCATTCAGAAAGTGTAACACTATTTTCCTCTCAATTAGCACTCAGTAAAATTAGACATTTCAGAGAATTGAAATACATGTCTCTAATTAGGTATAGATTTATATTAATAGACATTTGTCCCTGAAAAGATTATTATTGTGACCCAAAGAATTTACTGATCACCAGAGATAAAGAAAGGGCATAAGAAAAAGCAGCAGAAATGTAACATCTCATTAGAGGAGTAATCATAAATGTTACCTAACCCAACTGACCTTTTACCTATTTAGTTGTTATCAGCCAGTTCATCAGATCATTGCTCTTATGTCACAGACTCAACTTTTGCAATGAAGGTGGAGCAAAACCACATAAGGACTCTGAACAATTTTAGGGAAGGCTCTCTGAATTATATAATCATTGCCTGGGCTCATAAAAAGCCCTGCAGGTAGAAGGGACTGAAATAAGCTACTAGTCAGAGATGAGGAAGTCACAGAAACCTCATTAGCACCATCACAAAGTATTACAGGACAAGAAGGGTCAGAAAACCCCTGGTTAAGAATCTATAGAAGAGGACAATGAGGAAGAATCTGCGCAAGAGGTTATCAGAAACAGCACTTCTATTCCAGACACCCAAGACAACAAGCACCCTGAAGGACACACACATTTAAATTGCACACACTTTTGGTCACTTGCTCAGGCACAAATTTTATTCAAGCTGAACAGCGCAGTTGAAAAAGGTACAAGCTACCAGTTCTAGTGCAGCCATCCCTGACTGAGGATAAAATAAAAATAGGACAAGGATTTGGTGCCTGGGAGAATAGAAACAGCTGGGAGATGACAGACTAAGCAATTACCTTTACAGATTCATCATTTCAGAGCTCCCCAGTTGAAGGAAGCAGTTGTCAGTGCAGAGCACAGATAATTCCAGTGTCAGCACACGGCTCGCTGAACACAGGGGTTTGCCAGCAGACTTCCTGCTGGTCACTCTGTGGGTAAACGCTCTTGCAGTCAGACCACGCTGGCCATGCTGTCTGTGCAGTTCCTTGTGCAGATATCCCAACTATGATGCAAGCTGCGGGGGGGAACAACCTCACAGTTCATCCAAACTCTTTAGGTTTTAGTAAACTTTGTATTTCAAAAACATTTCAGTCTTCAGCACCAGTTTTATTCTAGACGCTCCCAGCAGCGGTAGCACAGCGTCAGGAGCCATGGCCATCCTCACACCATCAGGTATCTCTGCATCATTCCCAGTGGAGCTGGTTTATAGCCAGCCATAGGCTTGCCCTGCTGTGGGAATGTGGGCCTTAGGGCAAAGTACACTGTAAGGACCTGCATTTGCTCCTAAAGTAACTTTGGCTAGCAGCAGCATTCTGCACAGGAGCAGTACATGGACGTGATGCAGGAAACACAGCCCCCTCTTTCACTGGCACCTACCTCAGTGAAGAGTCCTGCTGACTTCATTGGTGCTATCCCTGAGCCAAAAGACTACACATGAGGGAAAGACTCAAGGGATCTTTAACTTTCAGCACAGAAGTATTTCCTGCCGTGCACCAGTGCATTATAGCATCATGTTCTTCCTTGCCTGGCCTGCACTTAAGCAGCAGTGAAGAGTTTTCAATCTCCTTTCCCAAAACCTTCCGAAGGTTAATGCCTATCGAGTGCCTTAAAATACTTGGATGAGAAAGGGCTGTACTAGAATACAGGGTCATTGAGGCATTTTCATGAGAATTTGTAGCTTAATTTCCTAAAATTAAACTGGCCAAGCTGTGCTCACAGCTTCCTTCCAATGAGGGGATGGGGGCATGTCACAGGACAGCAGCTCACTTCAGCAAACAGATCAGAGATCAAGGTTACACTGTTACTTTTCCCCGTCTTAATAAATAATCAAGAGCTGTATGCCAAACCACCTTTTTATTGCCACTTACACAGTTTCAAATATTGAACATTCAGATAAGAAACTATCTGCGTTTATGTAGTTTGTTACTAGTTACTTCACCATAATGTGGCAGAATCTCCCTGTCCAAATTCTGCAAGATCCCATCCTGAAGTATTCACTTTGCATGTTGGCATCCCGCACCAAAAAGAAATTCTTTTTGAGTGAACTATATAGTGGTTGATGAAAAAATTATTACACAATGTAGGCTTTCACAATGTCACATTTTTTTTTGCAAAATAATTTGAAGATTCCAAGTAAGACTTCTTTTATTCAAAAAATAAATATATCCTTTCTGAATCAAAGCACTTCATATGACATTAAGTACAAAGAAGAAATGTACTTCTTTGGAAGTTCTGAAATAGACATACAAGAGCTCATGGGAGCAACATTATCCATAACAGTGATAAAAGCTGAAAGCTGATTTTTTACAAATTTATAGCAGAACACGATTTCCTTTTACAATATAGAGCTTCAAACAGCTTTAAGAAAAACACCATTTTTAAAAGTCTGAAAGGCACATAACTCGACCATAAAACGTACTGGCACATTCACTAATACGTTTTATGTTACATTCCTAAAGAGAATCTGTGGGACTGTAGCCAAGAGAAAGACTGAAAATACCAGCAAGATCCTTTGCAAAGTACTAAAAGAGTGGCAGAGTGTTCCTTTTGGCTCTTGGTAAAATTAATATCCCAAAGCTAGGGAGTCTGAAAAGCTGCATCATTCAGTTGTATTTGGACGAGTCGCTACATAAACAAACACAACAATCAGCAGTACTACGACAGCCAGTGTGGGAAGCACCACGGTGGTGATTTGTTGCCGGGCCTCTTGCATTGCCTGTTTTCTCTCCTTTTTATCTTTGGAGGTCTCTTTTTTAGGTTTTCCTCTAAGCTGCCTCATCCTCCTCTTTGGATCTTTTTATTGCTGAAGTGAGGGACCAAAGGGAGTGAAACAGCAGAAGATTGTCCAAGGTCTTTTGAAACAAGAGGCTGAAGAATTCTTTTCTGTTGAGTGGCTGGCTGTGCAAGAAACTGCAAAAGAAAGAAAACAATTCTCTTGAGCAAGATCTACACATATTCCAGTCATCAAAAACATTTGCAGCTACACTTGGTAAATCTTTCATCCAATGGACACTAATGCAACTTCTTCCAAGGAAACAAAATCATGGAGTTCAGCTCATCCCCATAACACTTTCCCCATAAAAACCAGAGTAGTTTGTCATGGTGTGTATCAGTCCAAGAGCCCTGAACTTGTACTCTGTTAAGCCAGAAACAAAGCCCAGCACCCTACATTTTATCCTCCAAGGCAAACAAGGTAACACAACTAGAATCCTAATGAAAATAACCTGAATTAGTCTTGCATCAACACAGGGTTCAAGCTGCCCCTTCTTGAAACAGCAGGAGGCTCTCTGCTCAGGGGCTGTGGCTCCCACAAACCTGCAGAATAAGGAGGGGCAAGCACACACCCTGCCACAAGCATTTATCATCCACAACAGGTAATTACTGGCATAAAGGATACTCCAACAGGAAGAAATGTGGAGAAAAATCTGCTTAATTTAATACTTCTGTTTCTGCTGCCACACAAGAAATCTAAATCATAACATCACTCAGTGCTGTCACTCTTATTGCAGCTGTCATTGATGACAGAAAAGAAGCCCAAGCGATAATGAGTCTGCTAACAAACCACTGGTGTAGACAAGCAGTCATCAATAAAGAAGAAGGTAGTTGTTCGAAAGCATCTCCTAGACAATTTTTAAATACAGAAGTATCTACAAAGTGAGAGAAACAAAAACACAGCACAGTACGAAAGCCTCTCTGAAATGAGTCAGTAGGGGCTTAGTATTTCCATAGCCAAAGTTTTTTTGCCCCTGATCTGCCTAGAGCTGTGCAATTCCCTGACTGTGCAGTAAGGGTGGATGCCAGCCATTGGTTATATTTTTCTCTATCACATCCCCCAGTTCTGCCCTGGCACAACAGCTGGACACAGGCCACAAGTAAATAAACAGATTTGGAAGGTAATAATTACTGGTATCAAATACTGAGCTGAATTTAAGTAAATGATGAACTCAGGTTTTTCCATCACTCTAATATACTCAGAATAAAATGTATGTAGAAATTAGTGGGTTACTATAACTTCCTCTTTTCTTTCCCTTCTTTATATCCAAATGTAAAGATTTTAATGTGCTGCTGTAGGTGAGGAACATACGTCAACAAGCAAAGGTGCAAAGCTCAGTTCACCCCAGACACGATTTCCTCTTGATGTGTCATCTCTGGTTGATGCTACAAGTTGTCTTATGACTACTTTTTTAAAAAACAAGAAGAGGTTTCACTGAGAGTGTAGTACTTTCTTTTGGTATTACCACTCAATCTCATTTGTCAGCCGGATCACAAAAGCAAAACGGAACTAAAAACACTCACATACAAAACAAAAATCCTCACCTAGAGGTTATGTGCAGCTACAAAGGACTTTTCATCCTTTTTCACATCCTTTCTCTCAACCTGCCTGCTGTGAATCTCATCCAGGCAATTATTTTGCATCATTTAAAGTACAATGTGGAATAACTCTGCTAAACTTGAACTGATGGAAGCAACCAGACTACCATAGCAAGCCTGTGGCACTAGAAAACCAGCAATAAGGCAAAGAATCAATACTTTTAGCTTTATATGGTCCATCCTGGATGCAATCTAAACAAATAAACAAAACCGAAACAACAATAAAAACTCCACTCCCAACAAAAAAAAAGGCTCAAGCATGACATGATCTCAGTGTTCAGCTGGCTTCCTCAATTCTGTATCCCCTGCCTATACATCTTTCAGGAGGTTGTTTTTTGACCATAAACTTTGCAAATACAGCTCGCACTCTGAGGCAAACCCTTCATTTTGGTTTTAACAAAGCACAAACGGGGAACTTTGGTGCCTAGGATATTTTTCAAAAGAGAAAACAATAAAATTCATGTCTTAAGAAGAATCAATTCTTCCTACATGGTACAGCATTAGAATCAAAATACATAACAGATTTAGAGATCAGAAGTGGTCAATGAACTTCATGATGGGGAGGTAAACAGGAATTGGATGGAGCAACTACACACAATACCTTGTTCCCATCTTTTAATCAAATGGGCTACGTAATTTCTAAACTTCCATAACTTTCTTCTCAGCAAATCCTCAACTCTTCCTGACTCATGGTGGACCTGCAAGCCACGGGCTTCTGGTTTGGTGTTACCACTTCTCTAACTCACTCCTGAATTTCCTCTGGGGCAAAACAGATTTTTTACTCCTTCCATTTCCATTCCCTCTCCTGCTCTGCTCACAAGATTTATTACCAAACTCTTAAAAAACTACTATGGAAAATAAAGTTTTACATTTGTCCTTTGGGATAATTAGCCAACTAGAGCATTTCAGAGTGTATTTTGGTATTATTTTATATTTCCACTGTTAATGTATGTCTGCAGGTTTTGTATCTGATTTACCCACAAGACCCAAGAAGTGATGGACAGTAAAAGCCTCTGGGACTTTCTGTGTACCACAATAACAAAGAGGAGTTGCCATGAAACCAATCTCTCTAACAATAAATGTATGCCTTGCTCTGTGCAGCATCGCTTACTACCCACACATTAAAAACATCAGGATGGCTTTTTTAAGTCTCTTTCGAATGGATATTTCATTCTGAAGCAGAATTATACCAAGTTAATTACACAGACTGGCTAACATCTGACAGCTTAGAACTGAAAGCCTTCCCGCAAACGTCAGCACCACTTGAATTGCAAGCTGACACTCTCCAGTTTGGGAATCTGGCATCAGTCTCCAAATACATTTCCAGTAGACTGCGTTACTTGGCTTTGCTACTGGCAGAGATGGACTCACTCAGAAACTGACCCAGAGTTTTCAGAGAAATGAGCCTTAGGGTTCATCTTAAATGAACCATAAAATGGAAGTGGTGAATCTCTGCAAGTTGCTGCCAGGGTCCTGCTAGCACCAGGTGCCCAGATGTGACTGCCAGGATGGACAGTTACTGCAAGAAACAACACTTTCCCACAGGACAAGTCCAGGATGTTGTCAATTCTGCTATGTTCATCCTGGAATGAAACAGCCTTGAAAAACTCAGCTGGATATGAGGAAACTCTACAGCCCATGCTGTACAAGCATATTCAGAGTGCTTTACACTGCCAAGCCTTTTACCAGCCCCTGTGGACTTCACTGGCTACCAAAAATTATGGGAAGCAAGAAACAGATCCATAAAGCACATCAACACAGTGACAGGGGCAGGATTACAACATTAGGGTCTTGTTCCCTGTGGCATGCACAGTCCATGAGAACAAATTATCTGACATTACTGAGCTACATCCTCCCCCAGCCAGCAACCACCCTGCTTGTGCTCTGGGAATGCTGAATGCCAGTGAAGAGAGGAAGTAAGTAATACAGCACTGGGATGGGTGTAATTAACAGTCTCATTAGCACTGCTCATTTAAACCATTGCAGAGCAGCCACTATCAAAAGGTCAATGAGAAGGTGATGTCCCACAGGTTCTTCAGTCTTGTGCAAACTCGAACTTTGGACCAGCTGCAGAAAAACTGGAAGCTCACCTTTTCTCCTCAGACAGAAGCTGAGTCTCCTGCCCATACCAGTCCCCTGAACAGAGGAGGGCTCACTGCCAGAGGCTGCACACATCCCATCCCCCTAAGGCTACTTCCCATGGGTATTAACTGCTCAATGGGCCCAAACATCTGCCAAGAGGGAAAGTGATCACCAGACTGGTTCTACAACTGCCTTAACTGGAAAGCCAGAAATTTCCTCAGCTGGGACACAAGTAGAACACCAACAGAAGGGATTAACATTCTGGCAAAGTGACATACCTGTAGTCCACAACACTATGACAGCAGCCTGGCACTAGCCAGACATGGTAATTTCACTTAACTTTTATCAATTTTGAAATTTAAAATTCGATAATAAAATTACATGGGGTGATGAAGCTATTTTTAAATTCACTATAGGAAAGTTTTCCCAAAAAGCAGAAACCTGCTGGCTAGAAAGAAACAATCTTGATTGCCAATTCAAGAAAATGAGTGTTGACTTGGTAAAGTTGTTTGATATGCCCATGTCACAAAGCCTACCCCAGCTTGATACTGAAGAGCTAAGGTTTCCAGGAGAAAAAAACAGTAAAAAAAAATCAGGCTACTGAGGAGAAACACCGTTCTTCAACGTAGTACAGATTCACTAATTTAGTATTCTGGGTTGCCTGCTAGAGCAATTACATTCCCCTTTGCCCATCATCAACATGTTTTTTTATATACAAAAGTGTTCCTCATTCTGTCTTCTGGGTTAAGTTACTATGAACTGTTTCTGCAGAGCTAATATAAAAACATAAAAACATGAATTGGTGGACTGAGTCACTGAAGTCACTCATACCAATGCTGAAGTATTTGCCAGCATCTTAGACCAAGTCAATTGTGGCTAAGCAGGGATAATTTTATACCAAAAGGCTGTAGTGGAACTGGTAGGGACTGATATCCTTCAAAATATACCAACAATCTTCCAACCACACCTGTGCCAGTCTGTTATCTCTTGTTTTTGGTAAAATTAACTTCAGTAGCCTGCAGTTAAAAGCTCCTCACACCACACAAGGCTATTCCTGCAAGTCTTGAATGCAGTCTTGATTCAGGATACACCAGTGCTCATGGAGTATTGCAAATTTGCATATCCTTCCACATGCAACATGTGCACAAAAGATTTTGTTTATCTGCACTTAGGGTAATTGCATGTCTCAATGTCTAAAGAACTTATTATCACCAGCCTTACAGCATGAATGTATTAACCATGTTCAACTGACTAATTTTCCTCCAAAATTACAAGTGTATGCAAGCCAATTTAACTCAACCTGGCTTCATGATCCTGCTACCGACACTGCAACACGCCTGGAACACCAAAACAACTTGAAATTCAAACAAATTATCTGACAGGAATTAATTTTTATAATTTAAATTTTCCCTTAGGGGTATGGATGTTACTGAGACATTAAAAATAAAATCAAACAAGAAACCAGCAGACAATCTGGACACAGAGCATTCAGACAGCCTGCCAGCAGTTGGAAAAAAAAAACACAAGACATCTAAGCAGACAATACTCTTCAGATTATTTGAGCATAAAAAGCCCCCAAGCCAGTAGTTCCCTATCACCAAGACACACCAGCATCAGAGTTGAGAAGAACCCAAACCAACAAACTTATCAGCTTGTTACTTATTCTTACTACTAGGCTGATTACTTCAAGGTCATGCAGCCAGAGCTGCTGCACAGAGGGTGGAAGAACCATTGGCCCCAAGAGCTGGAAAGAGGAGGTGACATAAAGGCTGCCCAGGGAGGTGGAGTCACAGTTCCTGGAGGTGTTTAAGGTAAGACTGGATGTGGCACTTAGTGCTATGGTCTATTTGACATTCTTTTTTTGATCGGAAATTTTCCTTACTGTAATTCTACAGTCTGGCCATTGTAGGAATAGCTTCAGCAAGACCACCAATTTCTAAGGTGATTTGGCCAGATTAGACATGCAGCTAAATCAGAATTTTGAAAAATATTTCAGTTGGAGTCTGCAACAGATGTACAAGCAGGAATACCAGTGCATGGAGCTCTAGATGAGGTCTCCAGGGAACAGTTCTGTACACAGCCTTTCCATCCACCAAGGTCCAACTCTATTTTACCTCACATTTTACTTCTGGCAGATATGCAAAACATAACAACCCTTACATCTTCTCTGGAGAACATTTTCATCACTTTGTGTGGCTATTATCCACGCAGAACATGCAGCAGCACTTGGACCAGTTTGCACCCATATCCCATGCAGAGACAGAAGCTAAACCTGCCCCCTGTGTTTGTGCCAGACCCGTTAGGCACCAGTGCCTTAGAAGCCTGGCTCTATGCAGGAAGCTGCATGGGGAGAAAAAGAGGCAAAAAAGCCTCTTAACAGTTTTTAGGCAACTGCAGTAGTAAATGTCCAGCAGTATTTCCATCACATTGAAGCACAATTGTTACACTTAATTTTTAATAAACATAAAATTATAGTTTGAAAAAAATCTTCATTATTTGACTGCTTCTATGTAATCACTTGTGTGAGAGACAGAGTAAAGTTTTGCCAATTTGACTGAGTTCTGAACCCTAAAGTCAAGGCCTGCCCAAAAGATTGGCAAAACACTTCATTCCAAGTCACATCCTCCATCCCTCTCCCAATCTCCCTGGACAACCCACTCTGAGCAACACAAAAGCAGCTCCACGATGAAGTGAATATTCCAGCCACAGGAAAGCTTCTTATGGTACTGGAACACAGTTCTAGAGGAACCACTAAAGAGGGGAACTTATTGTCAATTGCTTAAAAAACCCCCAATTTTTAATTTGTACAAGCCATCCCCTAACATAATGAGCAATGACTGCAGCAACAGCCAAAAAAATAACTTTCCTTTTCCGTGATCAAAATGCTCCGGACCACCCACTCCTTTTAAACTGAAGCTGCACAGCAGAATTGATGCATACTTAAAAGATAATGCTTCCTAAGCTAAATTTGAAATCTTCTCTTTCAGTGACACTGTCATGATTTCAGAGTCTGCTAAAAATGAAGAAAAGCATTAAGAGAAAAATTTTTGCTCTGTGAAAAATGGATTTTCACGTTACAGCATGAGGCCAATTCTTAATATCATAAAAAATTACCTCAGTCTATTTGACTGTAGCAAGGAATTACAATTAGCAAATAAAAAGAACCCTTTTTTCAAAGGTGAAAGCTTTTAATTATACACGTAGCAATATGGAACTATTAAGATTCTGTTTGAAGTCAGTGTAACATTATTTTTTAGTGAGAGGTGGTGGCTTTTTTTCTAAAGCTGAATTGACCCATCATTACTGCAACATCACATTTACTGTAAATGCAGCTTTGAGAGTCTCCAAACTACTCACAGCATTTGGAAAATGAAAGCCATCACTGAATGCTGCCAGAAAGTCAGAGAGAGCAAGGCCGCCAAAGCAGAAAGCTATTTCCATATGACTCTCACAATTCTAAGGACTTGGGTATAGCAAGCAACCTCGACTGGAAACAAAGAGCTGCAGATCTCTGCATTTGGGGAGACATTGTTAAACAGAGGCTAGGTGATGTGCGGTGCCATCCTATCTGCCCTGAATACAGCAAAGAAACTGAGCAGAATGCAATTTAAACAAAATAAATAAAGAGGCGAGTTCTTTTGCTCCATGCAAAGTTTTTTGCACAAGTGGATAAATAACCTGTATTTTCCCTGGTAGAGAACCAGCATCAAGACAACTTTTCCAACAGGCAGTCCAATGTAGAAATACAACTAATGTTTACTGAAAACACAAGAAAAATAAACATGTCATTTCTGCCACTGCATGAATTAAATTCCTAGGGGAGGCTGTAAAAGAAGAGCTTGCCATTCTGCATCTCTACATATACAGATGATCTCGCACATAAATGCAGTAAACCACAACATCTAGCATATGACTTGATATTATGTGTTTGCTCAGCTGATTTCATAAAAGGTAATTTTCTCAGCTGCTCCTGACAAGGCTCCTTTGGATACAAAACATTTATCTTTACAGTGTATTTACAGAAATCTAGTCAGTTTCTAAACAGCTACACTAAATAAATAATAAACTGGTCACTAGTGTAAGAATTTCTCAAAATTGAAGTGCTGCTTTTCCAGACCAACCTCTGGCATCTGCCAGAAGGGTCAGCAACAGGAATCTGGTGTGAAAACAATGTTTCTGTTTTCCAGTCCAGCTGCGTCAGCCCACCCAAATCTCGAATGTCACTGCTCACACCTCAAGCTGAACTGTCACCAGAGGGTAGCAGTGCTCATCTCCTGAAACGATGACGACCTGGATGGGAAACACTCTTTATCTATATGAGGTCTGGTTGTTGCCTCCGCTGTTCAAACTAAGGGGTTCCCAACACAGTCACTCTGAGACAGCATCACTATGAACACCTTTGAGACAGATCCCCGAGGCATGTGCCAGGCACAATGCCAGAAAGTCCAAAGCCTGATGTTACAGTTTCATAATGCAAACAGGAGAGCTGAGGGACTGTCACTGCTTTCCACTACAATTCTACTGTCTTTAAAACTTCGGGACTGAAAACTCAGTCCAGGCTGAAGACTGGCAGGCAGAAAATCCTTGCCCACAGCAAGGAAGAAGGGAATGTTAAATCTAAAACCACAGAAACCACAGAGGCAAGAGCTGAGCCTGGGCAGCAGGTGTGTCTGTGTACACCTGTGTATGCACTGGAGAGGGGAAGGATGCAGTGACTGATAGAAAAGCTGGAAGAACTGTCCCAAGATAGCACAAATCTAGAACATCCAGAAATGTGTACTTCCTGACCACAGGACAATCTGTGTATGCTGGATCAAAACTAATTGTGAAACAGTTTGTTTCTTCAGATGGCACAAAGGGAAATCTTGCTCTTCTAGCTCAAACATACAGAACTATCTGGCACAGGAATAAGCAAGATGGATGTTCACCTGGGCTCCTGAAACCCCCAGGGATCCCACAGGGAAAATGCACAGCGCTGCACTCACAACACCACTTACCATTTTATTTTATACAGTATCTTTGAGTATTCACAGATTTAAAGCAAGCCTGATGGAATGTCAGAACACACTGAATGAGGGGTTCAGATCTCAAACTCATCCCCTTTGGGGCTTGTCTGAAGTTCTGGTTTTTCAAGCTTTTCTTGGCACAGATAGTTTTCCAGTAGGAGGTTGAGGAAAGACTGCTGGCAACATGCCTGTCTCTCCCTGCTTCTACATGTGCCAGGGAAGGTCTTCATGACACTGGAGAGTAACTAAATCACACAGAAATCGACCCAAATACAATCGATGAAGTGGGCACCTGTTACTCCCCTCCTTACTCGCTTTCCAAGCTTTATTTTAGAGCTTATGCAGTGCTGCCATTTCGCAGATTTCATTCCCACCTCTGCTGCTGCTTTCTACACGCTCACATTTGATCTGGATAATCAAGTTATCAATGAATGAAATAAAAGCCTCCACCTTACATTAGAAGAGCACTACAGGTTTAGGCTAGAGCTCTTCATCCATCAGCCAGAAATCTACACCTTTCCCAAATTCCTTTCAGGTACAGAAATGTTCTTAACATCAGCGTGAAAACAATGCAATCAGGACACCTTTTTTTTGAAGGGAGGTGGGGGGAGGGAAGATAAGAACTGAGACTTACAACACAGGATGGGTGGGGAAGTTTTTGTTCCTACTACTGGTCTCAGTAAAAGCTTATTCTGTTTACTCCCCAGCTTAAATCTGAAGTCTTATTACATTTCACTAAACAATCCCACATTGTAATAAAGCAGTCGGCTTTCCTGCCATGATTGATAGACTCTTTGCAATTATTTAAGGGGAAGGCACATAATTACATACAGCTGGATTAGGCTGATCAAGTCCCTGTTAGTGTCTGTCAATAATAAGACAGTGTGACATTAATGTAAACTAATTTAAATGCAGAAAGTTTAATTAAGACTTAATAAAATTACAAACAGAAAGAAGAAGGTTTTGCACAATCTAACCAAAGGGAATTCCTCAGCAAAGGCACCCTATAAACACAAACCTGTTTTGCCTCATCAGCTCTGCAACACTGGTTCTTGCACCACATATTTATATATTCTTATTTACAGTTCTACTGCCAAGACTTTCCCCCAGCTCAAAAACTAGGAAGCAAAAGTAAATGCTGTGGAGACATGTGTTAACAGAGTCCATTATGAGCAAGCCCAGGTAGTCAGAATAGGATGTCTCAGAAGTTCTTCTACAACACTCAGCAAACAACTATTGATCAGTACCACAGTTCAACACAGTACCAGTACAAGTGACCTCCTTTTAAAGCACTTACCAAGACCAAAACATCACCTTCTCCTATGCAACACTAGTCACATTCACCTTTCTCATTTAGTCCCTTTTTCACTCGGGTTATTTTTAAAGCAATCTGCTACATTCACTGCGCTCTCAGAGTCACCAGTGACACAAGATACTGCATTAACCCCTGTAAGCTCAGTGCAAGACTAAGCTTCACTCCCTGATGCTGTTTTCCAAGGGTAGTCATGCTTGTGCACTGCCTTAGCCATCCTTTTCCTGCAACTCCTAAGGCTGGAACTGATTTCCTAATGATAGCTAAAATACTGAATGCTTGGTATGGCACACCAGCCCTTTGTATAAGCCCAGGCATGCAGGGCCAGGGAGATCTGGGTATGGATGCCAGAAGTCCAGTTGTCTACAAGAGTTCCCTTTCCCCCTTCACTCAGTGATAATGATTCATTCTGCATATCAACATGTTATCACCATTTCCAACCTTGCTCTTTCTGTGGCAGGCATTTTCCAAGACAGTGACCCAACGAGAAGGGTGCAGGACCAACACTGTGCCACTGCCGTCCTTCTTTCTGTCATCAAGGATACCTGTGCTTTGTTATTAAAAGCTAGGCTAGCAGATCTTACACAGAGCAATCCACTCCTCCCCAACACATTTATTTTCCCATGCTAAGATTTGCTGGTATGCTCCCTGCCAAATTAAATCAATTTGAGTATCTTGTAAAAGAAAAAAACATTGCAGATTTTGATCTATTTTTATTGGTCTTCCAGTTGAGCCTGTTGCTCTGATCTGGTTTACTTGACAATTCCTTAGCTGCTATGCTCAGTCACTTTTCTGTGGAGGCCCTACAGTGTTTCAAGAATATTAGAAAGTTCTGAATAAGACACAGGATCCTCACCATGGCCTTATCCAAAAAGGCTGCAAAAATTCTGAACGAGTCCATTTCACAAACATGAACGTTTCCTTCAGAATTAGGTCTTGTCAGCTGGGGGAAGAAGAAGAGGGAAACAAGGAAAAACCTCAGAAATACAAGTGCTAGAAAGGATTACAGTGCAATCTCCTGGAAAACATACTAAAACTCAATACTGTATTAAAACTGATGAAAAAAATTAAGCCCTCCTGTGTTCAATCCCATCCATCCAAAGCTCTTGGCCAACCACTCCATGCTAGAGACAAATCACTGTTAGATAACCTTTTCTGAACAAGTCTATCACTTATTTTAGTTTATGTTCTGTTTCCTTTGGCAGCACAGCTATTTAAGTCATCCTTCTAATCCAGAGCCTCTGGTAATTTTTCTTTTCTGTTATAGGGCAATTCTTCAAAGCATCATAAAGGCAAATTTAATAAGCACCTCAATTTGTATTGCTTTCTATTTATAATACTGCAAGCACCTGCTGCTGCTGAGATCTAAGCACATATCTATCTATCTTACTCTGCATAGACTGATTTGGATTAATCTTAATAGTTTCATATTTTAAAGCAATTTCATGAAATATTGCTCCAAGCTGCTGGGTAATTTGGTGGTTTTTTTCCTCTTTGGGGTGTTGCTTTTTTGTTAGGTTTGTTTGGGTTTTTTTCTTTTGTGTTTTGTTTGGGGTTTTTTTTTGTTTGTATTGTGGTACAGTTAGTTCTCCCCATCCCCCTATTTTTATTAAGACCAGCTCTTAAAAATACAACTTATTTTGCTTCCTTGTTTGAACCAGCCAGATTTGATATGTGTATATCTATATATATATATAATTCTACCGGAATATTCAGTAGATCCCTCTTGTCAATTCAAAAGCAGACACTCAACAATCAAATCAAGTTGCTCCTGGAACCCCAACAGTGGAAGTCAAGTCAGCACTGAGGCTCACGGATGGTTTTGGGAGCTGTGCATGTGCAGGGAACGGGTGTTTAAAGGTTCCTGCCATGATCCAGTACATGTAGGGTTTGAATCACGTATTATTTGACCTTCTCTCTAAAGAGGGATATATTAGTTTTTAATCTTATCCAAGTGCCTGCAAACACCAAGTGACAGCTAAGGCTACACAGTAGAGAAGTTAAGTCCTATGTCTGACCTTTCAAGAGGGGCTGAGGAATCATGTCCTTAGGCACCTCTTCAGAGTCTGTCTTCCACAGCTTACAGACAGAATATTAATGGCTGCACCCTGGGCTGTGGACATCCTGGTATCTACAACATCAACACCAACTGCTCTTGCTGTTATTTCATTTGACAAGATGACAGATAGGAAGTTTAATGCAGTGGGGGGAAAGGAAGAAAAAAGTTATGATGCAGCACAAGTAGGTGAGCAAGATAATGAAGCCCAGACAGAAAGTGCAGAAGAGGCCTCCTAGTGCACAGGAAAAAAAAAGAAACAAAATGAAAACAAAGACAAACCAGCACACAGAAGAAAAGCTGCATGCAAGTAAAATACTGAAAGAAGTGGATGGAAGAGTCCATCCATCAGAGAAGACAGACATCAGTGACAGATCTCACCTCTGCACTGTGTGTCTTTGCTTTTAGTGGCTGACAGCCGAGGTTCGTACTTCTCAGCTATCTCTTGCCTACAAATTTATGTGTGATGGAGCAGCCTCCACCACAAACAGTCAGGAGACCTCATGAAAGACTTCAGAGGATACTCTGCAGACAATTTAATCTCAAGAGTGATTCTCATTCCCATAAACTCCTACTCCAGAGGGGCTGTGCTATTTCACTCCCTGCAGTCTATAATACCGGCTTTATAAGGTAGCATTTTAAGAATTCCCATTAAAAATACACCTCTTTCTCAACCAAAAGAGAGTCTGATTGCTGTTTTTATTAACTCTAATCATGGCAAGATTGCTGTTAACCTCATGACAAAAGCACGCTCATGAATGTGTAAAATAAAGTTTCCAAAACTGTTTTTAACTGCATTTGTTGGAAAATTAAGCAAATAGAAAGGCTTGGAGACAGGAAACATCATTGCAAGATAATCAGTAGCATGCCTTGCATGCTTCCTCTTACTTATCAACAACAAAAGCCAATACAGACATCATCTTGGGAATCCATTTTTAAATTTTCTCTTAACATGAGAAGATGACGACAGAGATTTCCTCAGAAAATAAATGAGGCACAGGGAGACCTTGCATGTAATTTACAAAGAGGAGATGCCATGTATCCTTCATCTTCTGGCTGTGGACTCCAAATTATTGTCCCAAAACATCTGTAACCTTCATGTGTTCTCATCTTCTTTCACAATTACTTCTTCTCATGTGGGGAGGTCTTGAACTTTTGCAACAGCTATACTGAGTAAATCAGCTATGAACAGACATGCTATGGATACTCCAAGCCAACAGCTAATCATGATTTCTAGTCTTTCAAGCGAATAGGACAACTTAAAATGGCAAACATTGCTCTATCTACTCATCCATAAATTAGGAGTGACAATTGCAGATTATTACTCATTCACTCAGAGCGTTTGTTTGGCCCTGAGAGAACTGGCTTTATTCCAAGAGCTGGCAAACACTGGTTAATATACATGTAAATGTTTTATTTCTCTTGGAGTAGGCAATTTCACAAAATGAAATACCGAATTAAAGATGACCTCAGTCCTTCTGCTGATGCCTGTCTCGGATGCAGTGCTGCTGGAAGCCTTTGCAAGCTTTTTCACACCAAGTCGACAGGGAAAAAGACACCTTTTCTTTTCAAAGTGAGACAATTTCACTGTGGAAACATGAAAGCTTTTATATAAATATTAATCACCACATTTGTCCTGGAGTTAAGTGGATGGAGACTGTCTTATATAAGGTTGCAGTACTGACTTGAAAATAGTGAGTGAAATGATTCTGTAAATACTGCTCCAAACAAGCTGTTCCTCTATACAAAAACTGTAGTCCAGGAAGTAGATTAGCAACCTCGATATTTAATCCAAGGGTACTATAACATAACACTTCACTCCTGAGAGTGAAGAAGAGGAATTTTGTCCTTTGAATTTCTGGTGTCAGTGTAAAGAAAAGGAAAATATTAATTTCCTCCAAAACTGTAACCAATTTGAACTGGGAAGAAGAGATGACACTGAGAAAAGGAATGGAGGTTCAACACAGAGGGGGAAATAAACTAAGTATCTGAGCAGAAAACCAGTCAGTGGCTTAACAGAGCCTCTTACTAACCAGAACAAAACCTAAATATTCTAAATAATACCAAGTGTACTGTACCCATACTCCTGGAGCATATGTCTCCAAAACCCTAGAGAATCAACAAGTACATTCTGTGCATTTTGAGGTGAGGACGCCTCAAAACACATTTTGAGTATACACCACCTCCAGCAGGAATCTGAGAACCATCTTTTTTCTACAAAGGCCTGGAGGCATCAGATCTGCTTACTCCTCCTATGATACAGGCCATCAGCCATTGCTTACCCCTCTTTCCCAGAGAGAAGTGAGATTTCTTTTCACAAATTAACCGAGATTTGAAACTAGAACTACAACTACAAAGCAGATTTCTGAGAACAGGGAGAGTGAAGCATAACCTCTTATCCATCATGCTGTACCACAGGTATCACCTCACTTTCCTTGAGGGCAAGCTGAAGTTTCAATCAGCTGAGGATGCTAAAAACAGATCAAAATTGTTCATAAACCTAAACAGAAATGACACTATTAATATATTTCAAAACAGCAAGTATAGAATGAAATACAAAATAAGGTACAAAGTTTGGCCAAGACCACAGTAACTTAATGGAACCCACAAGCAAAGAGCATACAACAATTAAGAAACCCCCAATTATCAAAACTGCTGCAGTCTAAATTCACCCCCTCCAAGTGAAAGGAATAGAAGATCAACAAACACTGATGGGAAGCAATCACCAACAGATAACACCTTCAAAATATTCAGGACTATATTTATGTGGCAAGAGCTGATGAAAAGTTCAGTTCCCATGTGGCAATTCATCTCCATTGCTATTGCAGTACTCCACAGGTTTCATTCAGCCAGGTCTCCGCACGGACACGAACATCTATGGATATGGAAGGAACACCAGATATGTATTTTCTGGAGAAAAAATACATCAAAAACTGCAGACATTAGAACTTCCTTCTTCACATTCTGCATTTTAACAGGAAAACAATTTAGACTTTACAGGCTACTGCATTAACTAAAGCTACTTTTGAAATATTTTCCATTATTTCTTCCCGAAATACATTTTTTTTTCTTCTGACCTGTAGAAAAATATTGCTGGAACAAGCACACTAACTAGTACTTGACATTACTTTGCTTTGAAACTTGAACCTAATGCTGCACTTTTCCATGCTGCCTTCACACAAAGCACACTCTCCCCTCTCTTGTGTGCTACTCCTTACATGGCACCTGGAGATCTCACCAGGAAACCTGCTGGAACAAAGGGCAACACAACAGAACACGACAGTGCCGGCCTCAGTTCTGAAGAGGATTTTAAAATTTATAACAGGGTCTCACTTGGGTGCTCAGTGCTCTACGTGGCTGAAATGAATACACAAGCCAGGCGGAACTGCAAGAGAGGCGCCTCTATAAAAGGCGACAGCACTATTTCAGATAAGCCACCAGTTAGACATCACTGATTACCACACTGGACAGAGATTTTAACTCACCTAGAGAGCAGACAGCTAATCGGATTTCTTAATGGGCTTCTCTCAGTTTCACTGGGGCTGATGCATGCTGCATACAGGATTTGGAATGAGATTTTTCCCAGAATAGCACATATTGTTTCATTACAGCATTCTGTTATCATCTTGGCTTACGCTTATATAAAATACCAGATGTAAATTACATGTACAGTCATTAAGAGGTTAATCATTAAATTCAAGCTATGCCAGGGCAGCAACAAAGCCGACCTCTTGAATAAATTGAGCTTAGATAGAGGTTACATTGATTTTCCTAAAGAGGTTTCATTGCTTAACTCTAGATTTGTGATTTCTTTTGAGAGCCGGAAGAGCTAATCCAAATTTACTATTTATTTATTATTTACTATTTACTATTCATTATTTACTATTGAGAAACCAGTCCATTTAAAATGCAGACAATATGATAGATCTCCCTCCCTTTTGCTGTTCTCTCCCCTCTGAGAAAAGCTCAACTTCACAGGACTTCAAACCTCTCGGAGGAAGGGAGGAACCCACAAAAAAACCCAAAACCTAAAAACCTTTAAAAAAACCCAGTTCATCTTTATTCTACAAGCTTTTCCTCCAGCACTGAAAACCCAATGTGCATTTTCTCCCAACTAGTTTTATCCCTGTGTTGTTCTTAATGCTTTCCTGGAAAGGATGTTTTTTTTAGGACCCAAGTGAAAAACTTGATGAAGGGATGGGGACTGTTTGGAGCCCAGAGTCACTAAAAAGGCTTGAGGTAAACATTGGGATATGCTACAAGATACTGAGCCTTTCTGCTATATTTTCTCCTTTCTAACTCTGATCTTCCTGCTTTCATTTTTAAATAGGTATCAGAATCTACCAGGTGACTATTACAAGCTATATCATTAAATCAAAGAGTTTCCTCTTCACCTCCTTCAAATACAATAATGATCATCCATAAAAACGAAGTCATTTGAGTTCCCCATTTCCCACAGATATGCGAAAATGCTTATTCAACCATGGCTATTATGTCTGTGACAAAAAGCATGTGTTACAGACTTGGGGGTTTCTTAACTTTCTGAAATTACTGTTTTGACTTACATCTTTGGGAATGCAAAACTTACTTAATTCTAAGAAAAACAGCTAAGAAAAAGCAAAGAAGAGACAAAGTTATTCAGAAAAGAAAAAATATGCAAAACCTCCAGAACACACATCTTTTACAAGGGGCAGTTTCTTACTCTCCTGTTTTAAGAGCCTTGCCTCTTTCACACTTAAGCAAAGCTTCCCCAAAACAGACATCACTGATTGCCTTCATTTGGAACTTTCATGTAAACAATCTTGAAGTAAGAAGTGGGAAGCCAAAAAAGTATATTAAATCACAGGATAGATACATCCTAGAACCTTGTATGTATCTCTTCCAAGAGAGGTATAATGAAAAAAAATTCGACATGAGAAAGAAATAACAGTAGGCAAGAATGTGGAACATGTAAGGCTTTTTGCTTAAGGTCCCTCATGTCTTAAGAATTTATTAAAAGATGATGTTAGAGCACCTGAATTTCAGCAAATTGCTTCTGAGATGGCTCCTGTTGCAGCAGCTTCTGCTGGAATATTTCACTCTGGCTGTCAGCCAAATCTTTGCTATGCTGATGCCAAATAAACGATACCCAATTTCAACGACAGATGCTGTTGTGCTGACACATAATTGATACCTTTATATTCAGGGCTCCCTGGAATTCTGAAACACTTTATTCACAAGAAATATAACTGACAGCAGAATTCAGAGGGACTTCCATGCACATTGCTGGTGCCACTGCACTGCTGGTATTGTGAGACTGCATGGTAGAGACTGCCAACTGTCCAGGGTGGTCAGGAACAGGGGAGACCAAAAATTTTCCAGGGCTAAGGAAAATATGGAGAGATTCAACCCAGCAGTAATGGTTAACCTGCTCAGCCAGAAACCTACATGACCAGAGAAACAGGAAATCTGAAAGTTTTCAACACAAGCCGCATATCCCTTTCCTGCAGAGTTTCTAACTGCGTAGAAGATGGAAGTCAGAGAAACAACACAGCATTGAATAACAAATATTTCCATAATCTCCTTTTCATTTTGACTTCCTTGGTTTCCTAGGCAGGAAACAGATTAGCAACCGTTAAAAATATATTTACCAAAGTTATGTTCCAAAGAAAACGTTATATACACTGATCCTTGAATGTTCGCTCTCCTGTAGACAATTTCTAATAAACTTTCATAAACAGCATTTATTTGGAATGCAACTATATCCCTCCTCAAGGTAAACACACCTTTGCATCCACTGTCATTCTTACAGGAAAAAATGCTTACAATATTACAATATATGCCTGCAACCTGGGGATTCTTTTGATTTTAGTAACAGAGCATCATATTTTCACACAATGGATAAAAACATGGATGGAAATATTCAGCAAAAGGTTTGTACCCACTCATTTCACAAGAAAAAAAACAAAAACAGAAAAAAAAAATTGGCATAAAGGAGCAAATAAATGCCACATGGCAAAGTTTTCAGTCACTTATCCAGATAGTATATGCTGTTCAGCAAATATGCAATGTGGTATACTCTACCATGATGACTCTCTTAAATTAAAAGAAGGTTAAGCTTAAGAATAATTTTGAAATGTATTATATGGGAATTATCAAATATATTTGAAGTTTGCTGGTGAACTAACTGAATACCCGTTTTATTAACTGTTTCTTAAATTATATTTTACTACACTGATCACAACCCAGAAAGCTTCTGCAGTGTGATATACTTTTGCTGCTTGTGAGGCCTTAACTAGGTCTCAAATACTGTCTGTACTTCTCTACCAGTACCACAGGAAAGCTTTCCTCCAGTCAACTCTTTTCTTTCCAGTGTATGAAGAAGGGACTGATGTTAATTCTTCAGACTTTGCACACTGCAGCTCTTTCCTTTAATTCTTCCTCTCCTATGCTTCTAAGGGTTGCTAAGGGCAAAACTGTCACAAGACCTCTCTTCACACTGAATTTCTCCTTCAGGAGTGCCCAGCACAGAGAATACAGATAAAGTATTACAAGGGAAAAATGCATTTATCAAAGCTCCTATCTTTTAAACCCCCAAATTTTCCAGTTAGTTCAGCAACACAGAATATATAAAATATCCAGGTTTATATCCTTGCAAAAGCACAAAGGGCTTGAAAATGTCAAGGAAGTACATAAAGCAGAAAAGCTTTAGGGGTCAGGGGTTCTTTTTTCACTGTTCTGTGAGACATTGGAAAAAAAAACAACCCAAAACATATCCAGAAGTTAAAACTTTAACAGCAATTGCACAGGTACTTTCTTCCCAAAACACCTCAAAACAATCAACTAAAAAAACAAAACAATAAACCACAGAACAAAAAAAATTTAAAAAGACCACTCCAAAGAAATCACATCCCTCCCCAAACCACACAGAAATTTTGTCAGTCACAAAGGATAGCTGGGACTAACCTACCACTGGAATTTAGGCATTTCAGGAACATACACAGAGAATTATAAAATGGTTTGGATTGGAAGGGACCTTAAAGATTATCTTGCTCCAAAGAGAACATGAAAAAAACAGCTAAGCCAGCTGTCAACAGCTTTGATTTACCAGAACCAGACATGGGGTTATGACAGGGCACTGCACCACAGGCAGACCCAATCCTCCTCACTCCTGTTCAGAGGGGATGAGATGCAAAGCAGTTCCAGATGCTGGTCTGAAGGCCAGTCCCTCAGCACTGCATTTTACACTGAGCACAGCATGGAAATAACAAAGCTCAAAGGCTTACACAGAAGATCCTGCTTCTGTCTAATTACTTGGAAGGGTGTGCAGGAAAGTATAGGTCAGACTGCAAGGCACTGTATAGCTAAACCGTGTATGTGTTAGGAGGGGTGTGATTAGTTCAGGAGGAGATCAATGCTAAGATGCACAAACCAACTCAACTATTTCTACTTGTAACTGAATCTATTCCAAATATTTATTCCTAAAGGTCTTTAGGGGAGCTTGAAAACTCCCTCTGCTCCTCCCTTAAGCACATACTAAAGTCAGTAACTTTCTTTTTTTAAAAAAATACATCATATTCAATAGTAATAACCCATCCAGTTATTAACAAAGGCAAGAATTTAAAAAGTCAAATGGATTCTCACTCCTACTTCTGCTATTGGCTTCTGCATATTGTTCTGTTTGGAAACAGAACAGAAAGGTTTCACTTTCTCCCAACTCAGGAAGACAGTGCTATAGCTGGAAGACATAGGAAAAAAAACAATAAAATGATGGTATACAGATATTTCTGTTTCTCATCCTCAATTTATTATGCAATTTAAAAGAAAAGCAGAAGTGTGTTTGATAGAGATTACTGTACAATGAGTTTAACATGCTAAGTAAATTACCAACAGAAATAACTAAGTCATCATCAACTTTCAGAAATGTAAAAACTTAGCAGTAGTTCAGGCAATCAGATTTCAAATCTTACTTTACAGATACCATTTCCTGTACTCTTAACTATTTCTCTCACAACTGTGGGAAAGATTTAAACAATGGAGGGAAACCATTTGCTCTGCAGACTGAAATAATAATTCAGCAGCAAGAACCAGCATCAAAACTTTCGAGTAATGGTATCAAACCCTAACATTAAGGCAAAAAGTTGGCATGCAGCCTTTTCCTCTATCTTAAAGTACTTCATCACTAGTAACTCTAAGACTCTAAGCCTTCAAACATATTTCAGAGGTTAGAACAGTAAAAATACAAGCTTCTCCTGCAATAGTTATGAATTCAGAAAACTCAAGTTTTTCTGATGTTGTATAGCATTAATACCTAAACCTCTCAAGCCACTTAGACACATTTATCCTGCAGCTTTTGTCCTAAAATATTCTAGAGTTTAACTGTATGTTTTTCCATTTAAAGTAGGCTGTGAGGGTTGAGTTGATGGCCAGACCCAGCACAGTAAGTGCATAGGTTTCTGAGCAAACCTAAATTTGCAAAGACAACTAACCACAGACGAACTTCCTGCGCCCTTTTGTGGCATGACTGCAGGCTTAGAGCCATAGTTTAAACTGGCACCAGTAAGTCTAATAAAAGGCTCTGGGATCTCATGCCTTATTTGTATCATGACAGCCATGTACCTGATCTGTGTTTGAGGGTTTAAAAACTCCATCCTGCACCTTCTTTCTTTTTGTTATGCTTCTAGCTGGGTGTCAAAGTCAAGTAGAAGATCTATCCTGATAAAATTATGCTACTGACATATAATTACCAGTAAGCAGCCATGCTCAGAGCCAACATTTGAGAGGCAAAATACTACAGTGAGTTTTGGTAACAGATTTATATAACACACCTCCCCCTCCAGACCTGACACTAAGCACTGTACCATGGTCAGAGAACTCCTTTCCAAATATATAAGCAAAGCCAAGGTGTCAAACCAAACTGACACTGAGTGAAAAAGCAGTGAGACCAAGTTCTAAACCAAAAGCAGTCTGAGAAGGAGATGGGATATACACCCTGAAGTCTAGTACATCCAAACCCTGATTATCCATACCTCCAGCATGATACAAAGCCCCAGATCAACATGACCTAAACACAAGGGCTTTTATGCTTAGCAACTAATAAGGCTTGAGGAGCCTTATTAGAGACCCTTCTCAAAAGAGCCTATCTGAAGGCAGATGGTACTTTGAGAGTTAAAGCCTACCAGCCACCTCCTCTCATTTAACATTTTTAACTCAAGTTTACCATCATGCAAACACAGCTCTTCAACTCTTTAACTGTAGTACATCTTTATTCTTCATAATTTTTTAGTGCAGTCTATGGAAAATAAATAAATAAATAAATAAATCACAGCATTACAAAGGCAGAACACAGCCACAATCCAAACGGATTGGGTTTGTTACTGCCAGAGTCTAAGAGGTGCCCATGTAAGCAAACATAAGGCCATATCATTCTGCACTCCCCCTCACCACACCAGCTCATTTCAGCCTGAAAGAGTCATTTGTGCCTACAGCAGGGCAGGCCACATTTCCTACTCTTCATGTGACAAAGATACAAACACATTGGTTGAGGCAGAAGCAGCTTTTGCACTGATGTTGCTCTTTATTTTCCACTCTTTTTGTGAAATAGAGACAATTTCTGAGCAAACCCTTTTGAGAAAGAGCTTTACTCAAAATCACTAGTCCTCTGTCTAGCATAATAAGAGCAGAGAATGCAAATTAGTTTCAATAAAAGCAGCCAGCAATCAATAAGAAAGGGCTGGTCTCTAAGAGTAAAACTGGTTCCTCTAAGGATAAGAGTTAAAAGGAGAAAAATGTAAGAACATGCATAAAGGAAGCATAAATGTAAACAACATAGGCCATGCACAGGAGAAAAATCTAACAATGCAATAAAAAAAAAAATCAGACAAATTGTCACAGAACAGCTGGGGGTAAATAGGAAAGAAAAATACCAGTGCAAATAAAAGGACCATGAGAAAAAGTTGAATGGAAAACATGTGCAATCCAAATAAGATAAAATAAAAATCATGAAAGGGATCAGAAAAGAGGTTAGCTGGCACTAAGGCTTAGGGCACCAGTCACGAGTTCATATTCTAGCCTGGTTCACAGGCTTTGGTAAGTCAAATAATGAGTTTCAGCATTCCTGTTTCCACGCATCAGGCCATTTCACAAAACCTTGTAAACCTGTCTCCTCTGACCCTCTGCTGTAACACAGAAAGTCAATACCCACCTGAGCAGATCAGAGCCCACCCACTCTGCATGCAGTCAGACTCCTCTGCTATGCCCCTTTACCTTCAGGTCAACAGGCACCTGCAGAGGACTGGGAAAATCCCCAGCATTATTGTTACTACCTATTTAAAGAAAAAAAAAAAAAATAACCCAAACACTCAAGTTACTTCCACTGAATTTCCACATTATTGTGTTTCATTTTTATAAGTCAGTTAAAGACTGCATTATGGTCACAGAAGCAGCTCTTACAGACAGGAGAAAATACAAGGGTGGCACTGTTAGCAACCTCCACTCAGGAGAAACCTATCAAGTGACGTGCATACTGCAAAAGTCAGTGTCACAAATCACTTCTCCTCCATTTTCCACCTATGAATCCAGCTCCAGTTTCTGGTTTTATCAGCATCTCCCACCAAACCTTGGTTAAGGTGGAAGTGAGGTCCCTATCTTGTGCATGCCTTTACTCCAGCCGATGAGCAAACAGGAAGGCAGGCGGGTACTTAGCTCAGCAGCTTTTTATCCCCAAAGAATCTCACCACAAAACTAAACAGGTAAACTCCTCTGGCCCAAATAATGCAGCCCCCATCAATGAAGTAGCTACTTAAATAGCATACATGAATTGCAAAATCTGGTGTTTTCTACACTCACTGGAAACTGCAGTGGAAAGTTCGCTGCACTGCACTCTATTTCATTGCCATTAAGTTTTGACCAGCATACTGATGGACTGGAAAGATAACCCCTCTGACAAGTCACTCGTATACTTAAAATTATTATGCTTGTACTTTCAGAACTCTAATGCAGAGGAATTTGATTGGGGCATGCCCTACCTTTTGAGAAATTCTACAGGATTTTTAATGACAACAGTAGTCAGAAAAGCTCACACTTTTAAGAAAGTAGGACTAACTTCTTTGTATCTAAAATGGGTGTACAATACAACGAACAAAGAAGGATAAAGAAGACCAAAAAAATCCCTATCTTGAAACTAAATTAGTGACAGGGCAAAAGACAACAGAGAATATTATCACACATTCTCAGCCCTTGAAGATAGACACGTGCTCAAAGGGCTCACAAATATCTCATCTCTGGCTGCTTTCCCCACTCAATATACAAAGCCTGGTTCCTCTATTACCTACAGGAATTATTTTATGGTTTGTCTTAACAAGTAAAAATATTTCTCTCAAAAAACCCAAACAAGCAACCATAAAGGGGAAAAAAAAAAAAAAAAGTTGGGTGAGGTGGTCTGTACTGTTGTCGGATTTTACATCTACAACTTCATGGCCTGTATATTCTGATAAAACAATTACAGCATTTTAACAGCACACTTCGCTAAGGCAGAGAGCAGTTAAGACCTTTATATATTGAAAGTGATGCCCTTCCATATTTGCATGACCTATCAGCCACAAACAGGATTAAGAGCTCAGCAAATCCTCACACAGGCTACATCTGCCAACATATAACTTGATCCCACAATGAGCAGAAAGGAAGGTAACTTCTCAAGTAACTTCTCAGGTAACTTCTCAGCTGTATGCAGGACTTACTTGGAAGCTGTTACTGCTATAATGTAGTAAACTTTAAAAACCAACAAAAAACCAAAACAAACCAAGAAAGAAGCAACCCAAAATGGCATCATGGACACCACAGGATCTTTTACCCTTTAAAAAACAAACTCAACTTGTTACAGAATTTGTGGGCTTACAGCCCTGCCACTGCTCTGATGGCAGCCATCAGCCTTGAGGATCTCCAGAGAAGATAAAAGGCAAGGTCTCTTTGCAGGACAACTTCTCAAAGCATGACAGCATTTGCATAATGAATCAAAAATTAGAAAAATCTATATTGGCATGCAACACAAATTGCTACTGCATGTCATGGATGTCAATCTACCCAGGCATGCTTCTTGCAGTGAATGATGGAGAGATTAGTATGGAGACAGAGATCATTTTATTCTGAGGCACCTGGACCTGTATGAGATGCCAGATCCATTCTCAAAGGGCTCAGATGGCTTTGGGAGCAGCTGAAGCACATCTGTAGCAGTAAAAGCAAAGCCCAGTCCAATTCAGCAGAGAGAATTCATGGTTAGCTCCTTCAAACCCCGACAGCACTACTAAAGATCAATGTATCTCTCTGAGCATAGTCCCCATGGCAGCAGTGCTGCCTTCTGAATCAGGACCCATCTCCTGTGACTTCATGGAGGAGTTCAGTCAGCTTCTCACCACTGCTTCTTGGTGGAACACCACCATTGGGACAAGCCTTGTTGGTCTTCAAAGTAACAGGAAAGGGAGAAAGATGATAGAGAAGGAAAATTTGTGAAAACGAACAAGGAAACTGCATTACTTTACACATTGCACATTACACATCATCAAAGATATCTACCATCCAATAAGATAGGTTGTATCACCTAATCAGTACATGTATATTTTATATATATACATGTAAAAGCATTTGTGTTAATTTAATGCATAGAAAAACATTATTAGATTTTTAAAAATACAGAATATCTGATGTCTCACACATATCAGTCCCATCAGACTGTGAAGACCAATTATATCCCAAAAAGGTGTAATGTGTGCTCAGGAGTCCCTAGGAGAGCTTTCCAGTGTCCACCCTGGCAGTGTCTGAAGCTGCCCAGCTCTGCAAATCGCTCGTCTTTATCCCTGTAAGTCTGCCAGTGCTGTCCATGCTCCTCTGTACTGCCCTGCATTTGTGGCTAACAGCTCTGCCAAAACCCTCTCAAGGAGCAGAATGGAGACCTATGCAAGTCAAGGCTAGAAAATGGACTAAAGAAACAGGTAGTTCCTAGTTCTCCCAAAATATTGGGCAGTATTTGATAGCTTCACCTAAAACTCCTGTTGGCACATGCCCCTTCGACATTTTCCACAAAGCATGAGGGAAACCAACAGCTAAAATTTCTGTGCCAGGAGCAGTTCATTTATCTGAGAAAAATCAGCGAAATCAACAAAGGTTAAGAACAGTTTTCTTCTTAGCTTCATCTTAGGAGGTCTGTATGTTATAAACAGGCCATTAAAAGGCAATTAAGAGAGAGAGAGAGAGAGAGAGCAAAAAGTTATTAAAAATGTACCAACAAGAAACTCATTTCACTTTTTTTCAACAGGGCATCAGGGAATTCCTGTAAGACTTCTAGTTCATTTCAAGGAGGAAATTCTGAACGAAGCTAAAAATAGCTGATAATCAAATTTTCAAAATTGAGAGGAACACGGAAACCCCCAGAGGTTCGACCCAGGGTGGCACCACCCCACAGACCGATAAAAATACCATACATATTTCAAGCAGGATAGGAACCACGGAATAGAAATCACTCTGATAAGAGAACATTTTAAAACAGTCGAGAAAATAAGAGAAAGGTTTGAACTACAATCGGTTTAGAAACAGAGCAGAAAATAATTTTTTTTAAGGTAACTAACAATAAGGAGAGACGCAAAACTATGCACCGAACTCATGACAGCTCATCGCAGGGACAAAACACGCACTAACAGAGGCACGGTGCTTTAAAACAGAGATGAACCCCACGTTTTTACACTCAGAATAGATTGTTTTCTTTCTTTCTTGGGTCACCTTTAATGCGTCCCTGAGATTTATTTTTTCTTATTTCCAACAGCCTGCTTAAACGGGTCTCGGTCGTTTCCCGGCACAACTGCACTAGCGATTAGGAATCGAAATTAAGCGGATAAAAAAAAAGAAAAAAGCAACAACACACAAACCTCCCAAAGTCTTCTGCGAGTCTTTGGAGCAGTTCTTTTCCTCGCTAGCCTCTCAGCGGAGCTTCCCGGGGACTGACACGCAGTGCCGGGAGCGTGGCCCGGCGGCGGCTCCCTCCCGCCGATCCCGGCCGGCTCCCAGCTCCCTGCCCGCCCTCCGCCTTCCCAAACTTTCCGGGCTGATCCGCGGCGCCCCGGCCGCGGGACGGAGCGCCCGGTGCCCAAGTCCGCAGGAAGCTGTCCCGCCCGGGAGCCGATCCCGCTGCCCCGCGGCTCTCCTGGGACACCGCGGGCTCGCCCCGTGCCCCGTCACGGCGCTCCCGGCCGTCCCCTTCCCAGCGCCTCCCGCACCCACCGGCCTCCGCCGGGACAGCGGGCGGGAGCGGGGCCGCCGCGTGTCCTTACTTGGAGTTGCGTTCTCCCAAGGGACGGGAAGGGCCGGGCAGCGGCGGGAGAGGAGCTGGATCCGCAGCGCCGGCCGCCGGCAACTTCCCCGCTCCGCCGCCACACGTGGAGCTGAGGAGCGGGCTGCACTGCCCGCCCGCCGCTCGCCGCCGAGGACGTGGCAGCTCCGGCCCTCCCCCCGGCCCTCCCCGGCCGCGCCGGAGGCTCCTCCCGGCCCCGCTCTGCGGAACGCGGGGCGCCCTCTGCCGCCCGCCCGGGCACCGCCCGCCCCAGCCGCGCCCGGCCCCGCCGCCCCGGGGAGCCCGGCCCCGGCTCCGGCCGGCGGAGCCCGCGGGCCGCGGAGCTGCGTGCAGCACCCCAGGCCCCCTCAGGTGTCGGGCGCGCAGGACGAGGGAGAGATGTTTGTAAAGGAGAACGCAAAAAATAGGTGGCATCAGGACAGCGATTCTTTTTTTTTTTTTTTTTTTTTCCTTTCGCGTACCAGCTGGACGGAAGCGCCTGTTGAGTTGGTCAAACTCTGCGATAATGAGGCGAAAATAAAAATGGAGGGCAGGCTGCACGTCCTCCGGGAGCAGGGGCTGTGTGGGCAGAGCGGCGGGACTGGGTGTGCTGGGGAGCCCTGTCACACTCAGCCTGAGCTGCTGCTATCTCTGCACCGGCGACACCCCAAAACACCTGCAGCTGCTTCCCTGCTCCCGTGGCTTAGGCTGACTGCCACAGAGAGTGTGAGTGAGAGACTGCTCTGCTTTCTTACTGCGGAGAAAAGACCTCTCACCACCTTCCTAAACAGACAGAAGCTGTAACTGGTGAAAAATAGATCTCAGACATCTATTTGTCTTTTCTTCTTGTCAGGATTACACATATTGAGAATAAAAGACGTCTCTTGGGCTTGCAGTGGTTGCAGTGCGTCTGACACACAGCTTTCTGCTGAAAAGGTTGGTTGGGAGGAATCTTGCCCTTCTTCCGGGTTAATAACAGCTACAGAACTCTTTCCAAGCTTAGTGGTTTCATCCTTTTCCTCGTGCCTTTCTTAAAGTGTTTTCTGTCAGAGTGTTCATGACAGGCACCTTAGTGTAACCTTAATAAACCTTGTAATTGAGTGGTCTTAGACTGTCCTGTTGTTACCTCCTGTTGCTCTTCTTTCTGCTGGAAACATCCATTTCTCAGAGTGGCGGGCACAGTTTTAATCTCGAGGTGCGCTGCCAATTTGAGGTTGGGTTCTGACTTTGAAGTCATAAAGAAGTGCTGTTGCTGATGTTCAAATAATGCTGAACCGCTTAGGGCTAAAGCAGAGAAGAAATAAAATTGTGCTTTTCTAAAACATCTCTCGCACTGTGGTTATCTCAAAGGGCTTTATTAAGTAATGTCAAGTAAAGGGGCACCTTTAAGCATAGCAGCGATTCCATGCACAAACGTACCTTTGAACAGGGAAAATTTTGGCATTAGAGTTGTCTACTCATTTAGTAGGGCTATTATGTATGCTTAATGATCACTTGCAGTGACATGAGAAATATCCAATAATGGTCACCGCTTAAAACCATTAAGAAAAGATAAATTATGGGTGTATATTAAATTCCTCCTTGAGCTGACTCTAAGTAAGAAAATGCAGCCAAGTCAATGTAAGGTTAAAGTGAATGTGTGAATCTTTGCTACATATTCCAGGAAAGCTGTTAAACTTACAAAGTACATAATTTGGCGGTTATTAAGTTACATATTTATACTAAAGTGTTCCAATAACAAACTATACTGGAACTTAGACGTTTGAGCACTAGATCTGTCTAAGGCTAGCTGGCACAGAATTACCTGCTGCTGGGATCACTCCAGCTCTAGCGATGCCCAGCAACAGGATGTTGCCATTTAAGAAACAGAGCTTCCTGTCTGAGCTTTAAGAAGACAATGCATGGGCCATATAGGTTTTCCAACCTGCATCTGTCCAAAACAGCTATGATTAAGTGCATTTTTGTTTAGCTATTGATTTATTCACCTGGCTTCCTCAAGTATCAGATATATGTATGTCTCCTGTCCAAGAAAAATAGGGCTCTTCGGAGTATTGATTGCAGCAGTGAAGTCTGCAGTATAGCTCAGTAGAAGATTTGGCTCACATTTTAAGACATTGCACTGTTCTAGGTAGTAGGTAATAGTAGGTAATAAACCTACACATCCTTTGGATGTAGGTGTAAAATCTGCTGCCAGGATTATAATCTTTATTATTTATTCCTAATGTAGAAAAAAAAAATATTTTCAGGTTGAACTGTCAGTGTGCAGTAATCTCCCCATAAAGCTGCTCAGAATTTATAGATTTGTTTTATGCAGTACTGTAAAAGTGTGGGAAATGTTATTGCCAAATTCAGTATTTGTCCTTTTGTTGTATCCTACTTCTGTGACAGTAGCAGCTCAGTCTTTTAATAAATACATGTGGTTTTAGGTATATGCAGCTATGGAGAGAACAAGAAAAAAATCACACACAAAGTGCAACTGAAGTGCAGAAACTCTGGTGTTCGGTACAAGTTCTAATGCAAAGTATAATTGGATGGGTTCATATACATGTACACTTACAAGGCCCTTTCTCTTCAATATTGTTTCCTTCTCTGGGAACTTAAGAGTGTCAAAACCTTTCTGATTATATCCTTCCCAACTGGCAAAGTATTTTGTGACAATAAGAAATAGATGTTGCTTGCCAAGACTCTGGATTTGTGATTTTCATAGTCTCTGGCAGTTTTGGACTTTTCTCCAACGAGTGGCAGAACCACATCACAAATACTTTCCACCTCTGTGCAGTTACACCCCTGGGTTTTGCTGGTCTCTTTGCCTTCAAGTAACTCCTTTGCCTTTTTTTTGATTTCTTTTTTGTTCCACACTTTCTTCAGATTTACTTTGGGTTCTTGTTTTCCTTATTCTCTGTTCATATCAATCTCCTGTGAGACTTCCCCTAGATCTCATCATCAGAGTCTTCTTTCTCTCATAAGATTCAACGTGGAGATCTCACAGTTATCTCCAACACTCAGACTAGATGATCTGTCAAGCTTTGTGTGGGACAGAGGTGCCATGGAAGTGCCTATTTATCTTTTTCTGACTATGAAAAGTACATAAGAATTAGATCAGATTTAGACATTTAAACTGGGGTGAGATTAATTCCATTTTATGGTATTTCTCTGTTGCCAATGAAGTCAACGACAAACTGAGTCATTTCAGCACTGAAAGATAAGAAATTTTTATGTCCTGGTAACAGTGGTACCTGAGGTGATGGATAAAGAATGCTTTCTTTTCTAACTCACCAGCTACCTCAAAACACAAGTGACCATTTGTTATTATTAGAGAGTAGTTGGGTAGTTTTGGACAAGTGAGAAATCCACATGGCTTTTAGTCTGTGTTTTCAGTGATTGCTTCATGATAGATGTCACTCGCTGAACTGTCTCAGAGACTATAATGCTCTTTCTTCTCTGGAGAGGAGATCTTTGGAGCTCAGTCTGTGTTACAACAAGTATATCAAAAAGGTGCTTTAAGGAGCACAGCAGCCCAGGACTGGAAGTAACTATGTATGGAACAAGATCCTAGGAATAGACTGTTTAAAGTTAAAGCTCAACATTTTCACACTAAGAATGAGATTAAAATCATGAAAGCAAATAAAAAGGGAAAGTAATATACATGCTGAAAAACTGTCAATAATAATAATGTCTAAATTGAGGCAGGATGCTTTCCTGACTTGGGTCTAGAAATGATGATGACCTCTCTATATATAGAAAGCCAAAGTGAATTATTACAGTGCTTTCTTCTGACTTTACAAATTATGGAAAAAGCTCTTCAAACAGAAAGCTGGGCTATATTGACAAGGTAGAAGAAGCTGGTTTGTATTGTCGCCATCCTGCAGAAATCCTTTTTCTGAAACCTGAATAACACTTTCACAGTCACAACAGTTTGCCCAGCATAGAGCCTAAAATAACCTTTAGAAGATGTGAGTTTTGACACAAAACAAAAGACTGGATTCATCTGCTGGTGTTAACTTGGCATAGCTCCATTGAAGTCAGTGGAATTATATTGATTTACAAAAGGAGAAAATCTGATCTATAAACATTTGAAGCTAAGACTAACACACACTAAGACACTATGCTTTTTCTCTTGTACTCCAGGTTGCAACAGAACTCTTGAACTGTAAGATTCCTTTTTTAGCAGAACATGATATGTAACATTCTGAATGACATTATGGAAATGTGACGTCACCAGAACTTTGGCTGATCTTACCCGAAAACCATAAAAATATTATTCAGAAACTTCTGAGGGCGAATTTCTATTTTGTGTGTTGGATACATGCCAGTGTATTTTGCAGGCTAATTCTGTAGTGCAAGTTTAGTCTTTTTATATTTTATCCGCTGTCACAAGTGATCAAATGACAGATAAAAAATTTACTTGATAATAATTGAGTATGTCATCTGCTTTCAAGGGCTCACAGTTCCAAAACTGGGAAAACCCGAACAAGGAGAAATGTATAGTGTCTCATTATACTTTATCTTTCAGGTAGCTAAATATTGTGACTAAAAGTCAGAATAGACAGTTACACCTGTACCATGTTTTACAAAAGTGGAAAGATAAGTCACAGACGTTGACAAGGCTTTCTTCGGTACATTCTATTGAAAAAATTGCTTTAGTTGATCTGCTTATAATTTTTCACACTGTGTCCTCTTTTGGCACTGAACTCTATGAAATTTACAAAAGCAACACCTGCAGGTCCCTAAATCACAACCCTCTTGAAAGTTGATGTCTACATATAACATTCTCGCATTCAATCAACCTAAATGTGTTAACAGCTATGTGACTTAGAGTGAATCCCTGAAGACTTATGCATGAGAATCTTCTTTGTTTGAAGATGTCTCTCTCTGAAAAACCTGTCATACCAGCCAGACTTTCAAACTCTGCTCTGTAAACACCATGGCACAGTGCTGAGCAGCTTCCTGTGAGTTACTAAGTGCTTTCAACTCTTACTGAACTTTTAGGAATTGTAGGAAGTTGACTATTTACAGGAAGAGCTGAGACTTTAAAAGAATGAAGTGCAAACTAATTTTATTAGCTTACATGCTTGTAGTTACTTTTAGGTATATTTTGACATTTTCTATTTTTTCTTCTTGACATAAAAATATACTTAACTGGCAAAGTCTTGCTGTCACTTCAATTAAGATTCTCACACCAGCCATCAGCTTCTTCTGTTGCTGTTGATGTTAGAGGACAAAATGTTTTGGAGGAACTTATGTGTAAAAAGCTTTAGTTTTTAAATTTGTGTAGTGTCATGAATTTCAGCAGATAATTTGCTTCCCTTATGTATATAAATGCTGTGAGATATTTTTTATTTTTCCAAAATCATAGCAGCCAGATATCCAAAGGACCAATTTGGTTGTGGACTTTTCTCTAAACAGTCAGTGTATTTCCAGACCAGAGCTGTTGACTGCTCAATGATCTGTTGAAAGATTTGGTAGCATTTGGCACATAGATACTGTTTACAGCATGCCCTTCATTCACTCTGGCAGATAACAGGGCCTTCTGCTTCCTCTTGCCTCCCTGATGATCACCTTACAGTGACTCTGGAAGTAAAATAATGTAATTAAAGGGAGCGTGAGTATCTCCAGATAACATTAGAAAATCACATAGCAGGATTATCCAGCTTTGTGCTTAGCAAGTTTAGCGGAAAGATGGGTTCTGTGCTTTTTGACATAGATGTCACTATAATTCTTTGTGATGGGTCTTCACATTTGATGATATTGCAAAAGCAGAGTGAGATAGATTTAACCTTGAAATAAATTGCAATCTGTGGGAATAATTAAACAGTAGGGTGCTTTCACAAGGAAGTGGTGGATCACTATAACTTTGCTTTTTTAAAGTATGTGTTGGTTTTTGGTTTTTTTTTTACAAAGTATGCTTAAATCATCTGGAAGAAATTTATAGCCTCTGCACTGAGATTATGGGCTGCAGACATTGTAGTTCCTTTTGATTTCCAGAACCATTAATCCATGAGGAGTTTCTTTTCTTTGTGGATCGTGGCATAGTGAGCAGAATTGTGCTCATAATCCTTACTTTGCTCATAGTACTTGTAGTTATGTATTACACTAATGTGTGTAATTAAATGTCATCTCTCAGGACTCAGATTATTTTCTGAAGATGTTAGGAAGTTTTCTCTACCTTGGCCCCTCACTTGCCTGGGCAAAACTGGCTAGATGTACTTTTATTTTTCTTTTCCTCCACCAAACCCATCGAAAGTGAGGAGCTGGATGGACTGGAGGCTAGAGAGGGTAAAGATTTCACACTGGCTGGTTGGAATGTCTTGCTCATGACCCAGCTTTGGGCCCAAGAAAGAGAGATCAGTCGTAAGACTAATGCATATGTTTCTGTCAGAAAGAAAGGGTTGAGGGTTTATGCTTACAGTTGGGTGGAGGAGTGGAGTAGATTCTGGCTGCAGATGGGTTCCAGTAATACCACTAATGATGTCACTATAAAACATTTTAATACATAGGAAGATTAAAAGAGAATGTGTGGTTCCTGTTGACCTGCCTCTAAAAAGAAGTCTGTAACTTGACTATAAAGTCTGAGGGTTATATTTCCATGCAGATTGAACTCGGCAGTAAAGACCTGTTCCTCATAAAACTATGCAGGTTTAATTCCAGCCCCCAAACCCTTTTATTTAATAATATCAGATTTGGAGATTTTAGGAGAAACATAAGGAACTGTCTTGTATCAGCAATTCTTTCTGGGCTCAATTCCAAAGTCTTTCTCCACATTGTATCCGCGAATATAATATGTAATATTACATCTGTGGACATACTTAATAATTCAGTTCCTTGGATCCCAGAGGCCAAATTCATAACTTCCTTTTTTTTTTTCGCCCTCAAGGTTTTATACTTACAATGCAAAGATATATATATATTTCACTTGTTTTCTTTTTATTTTTTCTTTTTTTTTTTTTTTCAGTGTTGTGAGACTTGAAGTGAGGACATACTCTTACCCCCTCCCCTTCTCCTTCAGTCTAATAACTTCCATGAGTAGGTGCTACTCAGTATGAGGGAGTACAGGAGCAATCTCACCAAGCTGAGCTGGGCATGAAATTCTATTTTGAAACTGGACCCACACAGAAGCCCACAGTCAGGGGTGGGGGTATTTGAAATAGTACATTCCTGATGGCTTCAGATTTGGAGTTCTGGCTTTGGAACTTTTCCCAGCGGAGATAAACATGATTCTACACCCTAGCAAGTATTATATAATATCTAGTCACATTTGGATTCACTGCTACCTATGTTTGATACTTCCTCTCATACAAAATATTAGAGATTAGTTCTCTTCACCTCCATCTGTGTAGCTGGGTTTTTTCCCTATAAAACTCAATAACAAGAAAAAAATCCAATGCATTTATACACAGAAAACCAGTCATGCAAAGCATTCGTTTATGAAAGAGAGATGGTTACACTGAGTCAATACTAATACAATTACCGACTTCAACAAGCTCAGTTACTCAATACATTACCTAATTCTGTCTTTTGAAAGTCTTGCTGGATTGTTTTTTTCTTAAGGTCCTCTTTCTGTATGCTTTTATTCTTGTGTTTTCAAGAACCACCAGTAGCTAGAAATGTAGAAGTACACACTGTTGTCATGGAAAACTTGACTTACCCTACACAGATATCTTACCATCACTATAAACAAAAAACAGATGCAAGATTTGCAAACTATATTTACAGCTCTGAGGCACAGTAGACTATTTGGTAGAGCTGAAAAATATTTTTTTCTGTCTGTCAAAATCTTGAAATAACCTTTTTGTATTCCTGATAGGACCGAAGTTTTGCTTATTCCAAGTGGGACAAAGGTTTCCAGGGGCAGGGAAATGAGTGGTATGGAAATTGTCTCTATTAATTTTTTAAATAAAAAAAAAATAATCCTAGATGACTTCTCAAGTTTTACCTTACTCTGTTCCAAATTTTTTGCTTCAATTCAACTGTTTTTATGAGTTCCATCCCTAAATGGCAAACCATATTGAGTTAAACATTTCTAATTTGGAGAATATAGAAAGAGGAGGATTTTTTTACTATTTCCTAATAGAAACTGCTTTGAAATTGATAATTTCACATAACCCCCTCCCCCCACACTTCTGTAGAAACGGTGCTTTCCAAACAAAATATTTATGTTAAAAAGTGTGACTAGTCTAGATTCTCAAATTCTAGTTCTTAAAAATTAAGATTGTTGGTTTGGGGTTCTATCTGTGATCCTCTGGAATCAGTGGTAATCTTCTAGTTTTTGGAGACTGTATTAATCATTTTTGCTAACTGTTATGTGTGAAGCTCACAAAAAAATCACCCCAACAACTTTAAATAGGTTTCACTTCATCTTAGGGACCTACTGAAGTTTACCATAGCCTGACATTGTTGCCCAGGAGCAATGGAACAAGAGCTGATTTAAACTCTGCATCCAAGGAAGGTAGAGATTTTGGTTCTTCCCCTTTACTTGCAGTTAGAGGAAGTTGCTCCACTGCACTACACCTGTATGGCTGCACTTGATCCTCCAAAGTTGTGGATTATCCCCGAGTGCTGCACTGATCACAGTTTGAAGTCACTTCAAAAGGCACCAGAATCTAATTGTGATCTGCATAGGAGAAGTGAGTGGTAAAGATGCTCCTCTGCCACAGCTGTTCATCTCCATGTAGTGATATGAGCAAATTTAAGTGTGTGTCCTTGTGCATTGCCTGCTTAGCATTCATCTTAAGTTTTCCATAACATACTCAGTAAATTAAAACTCATATGCTCCCTGGAGAACAGACAAGAAGCCCCATTCCTTTTCCAGTGCCCACCTTAATCACTAAGTTACAAGGCATACTCTCTCAGGTCCCATCATCAATTATTATCAATATTTCATGAATATTGAATATCCATTATTCTATGTAGAGTGGAACAGCTTCAGGAAAAGTGGTAAGATAGACATTCAGAGTGCTCTATAACTTTGACATTATGGCACTTCTATGGGAAAACAAGCTCAAAACTTTAAGGCAAATGAAGTAACTGGGGCACTTCTGTCCTGGGCTGCATTCAAACTTGAGTCCTTATCAATGTGTTGTTAGGTAAAAACACTTATCAGGAGCATCCAGCAGGCCCAGAAGAGCTCAGCCTTGAACCTAATCCAAAGCAGTTTGGTAGCAGTACAGTGGTCCCAAGACTATGGCTGGTACTGGTATGACTTCCTCTAAATTTAATCCTTATTTAGAAATAGTGGCTGCAGTGGTTTGGTTTTTGATCTAGCAGAAGGAATGAGGGCAGAGAAGCCCTCATATTTGCTATGTCACAAGGGGAGTGTGAAGCAGTAGCTCTTCGGGAAAGCTGTTGCTGGAAGTCTGCACCTGCTCCATCACTGCAGCTCACCACAGGGAAAGGTCTGACTTTGCTGAGCTTGACAGCAATGAGCATTGCACAGCTGACAACTCAGAAAGTTGGGGTTGGCTCACAGACAGCCATTTCCAGGTGATGAGTTGGGTCAATTGATACATTCACTTTGGGAGACATAGTAAGAATGCTCTCAGTTCGAGCAAGGCTACACTGCATGAGTATCTCCCTCATCAGAAAGAGAGATGAAGGCTGCATACAGGACAAGGCAGGATTAGCATGAGGGAAAAGAAAGAGAGGCAGTATATCTTTTGGAGAGAATAGTTTCATCCATTTTCCCTTGATCTCTTTAAAAGTTTGGGGTACTTTTTCCTTTTTTTGTCATGTGTCCCACTTGTAGCCAATGGGACTCTATGCTTCCACCCATTCCCCATTTTTCACATACATTGCACAGAGTGCACAGCTATGGGTGTAACTTAACAGTTGTGCACAGACTGCATCTCTTCTCCAAAGAAGAGGGACCGTTACTTCGCAAAAGATGCAGAAATTAATGACTCTTTTGGAGAGTAAAAGAAGTGCAGCTGGACACAGAGGGGAACCAAGGGCAAAAGAACAGAATTGATGGATCAGATGCCTAGCAGTAAACTTTGTTGCTTGGATTCTGAGCTGTGTGGAGCAGAGCAAGTTGTTTAGTTTGATTTTTTTATCAAGTTGCATGATATAGTATAAATAAGAACAATTCACAGTTCAGTACTGCTCTTCTAGGCAGTACCAAATTGTTTTTGGTGCAGGGAATCAATGAGCTCTTGGCTTCTTTTTTTTTAATGTTCTTCCACGCACAGGAGGAATTTCTCAGGCTTTATATAGTCAGTTGCTGCTAGATTTTTTTTTCTGCCACTGGCATTCAGTCTTTGTTGTTGCTCTAAGTGCATAATAACAACACAATATATATTAGCAAAAATACAGTGACCTGTCACTATGTAACTTGCTGCTATAGCTGCTGCAAGAACAGTTTTCCTGTTTCTGCTCGGGAGAGAACCTTTCCTAAAAACCCTTAAATAAATCAAATATTCCCACTGTGCACCTTTTACCGTCAAACTTTCCTGCTTTTAGGGCAAGTGTGCAGGGCACTGTTACAGCCTGTGAGCACACAGGACACTGTTGTGAACACGGTATGCAATGGAGGGGCTGGGCCACTCCTCTATCACAAAGGGCCATGCCTGACAAGAGAGCGGGCTGGAATCAGCTGGAACCAACTGGAGCTGGCTGGAACCTGCAGGGTGCAGCCCCTATGCTTCCAGACTTGTAGCCTCTGGTCTATTGACTTCCCTTTGGGACAGCTCTTGGACTTTCACATCTCCCCATTAGGGCAGCTCTTGGTATCTCATATCTACACGCTGGGACGGCTCTTGGTAGCTCCAACTGGTACAGCTTCTCCACTCTCACATCTTCCCATTGGGACAACTCTTGGGCTCTCTCATCTTCTGCTTTGTACAGAGATATGTCATTGGCAGCCTTACAGTCCTGCAGTGTTAATCAAACCAAACAGTGAGCTTATTTTGTTTCTAATACAGATACAGAGCCTTAATTACTCCAGTATCGTTTTAACTACCTCAGCACGTTCTTATCTGTTTTACTGCACTTCATTTCATATTACACATTTCCAGTTGGAGGCTTGACAGGAGGCAGAAGCAATCAAACCATATTGTCTTGCACAACAGTGGGGAAACTGCCATGTCTCTCATGCAAAAGATTAATCATAGACTGTGTGCTGTCTTTGTTAAACAAAAACACGTCTCGCTTAAACAGCTTGAAAGTTACATCCCGCGTGATGCTGTCAGGGTGGGGGCCAAAAGTCAGACGCCTAAAGAGTCGAATCTTTGAAGAAGCAGCTTTTTTTTCTTCCCCTTGTAAATCGTACCAAAAATTGCTGCAGCTGGTCTGGGAGCACGATGCTTACAGGAGCCGGCTGCTGCAGATAGGAAGGGACAAACTGTTGCTGGGCAGATTAGTGGGGGAAGCCAGAGTGCCTCAGGTGGAGAAGGAATAGCCTGCTGGTGCCAGGCGAGGGAGCTGTTCAGGTGCAGGCTTGAATTTTAGATCCAGACATTATCTCTGGAGTATAAGGAGCCTAATTGTGTAACTGCTGCCCTAAAATACCTGTAAGGGCCAAGCACTTTATTTCTAGGTCTGACAACAGCTTGGAAAAGCCTACTTATGTGCTGTCACCCTCTTCACTGTGTTTAATTGGAGGAGGTAGGGATATGCCCAGAATTATTAAACAGAAAATATAGGAGTAGCAAGACTTGTGAGGAGGCAACTAAAGTCTATTTGGAATTTTTACCCACGGATCCGTAAAGGAATGGTTCAGAGATACATGAAATCGCTGTAGGGACTGATTTTCAATACAGGAGTGTAACTCCTCCATATTGCATTTACTGTGATCCATCTTGTCCTAAATATCAGAATTGAAGGTAATGCAGCACAGAGCACTGGATTTTATTAATCTCACCAAAGTACAGAGAAATGGTTAAACATAAAAAAAATTGCAGGTGGTGGGGAGGAGGCAAATAGAAAGTCCTGGCACAGGGACTTATCCTCTGCTTGCAGGGAATGTGTATAATCTTCATTAAAAAATTCAAAGCCGGCTTGGCATAGATCCTAGCTGCGTAGCGGTTTGTTTAGTGATGATGGAAAGCTCATTCTACATTAATTCCTAATGGTTTATTGCAAAATGCTCTGTAATGGTGACGTGCTTGAGCCGTTAATTGATTATGAAATGCCTTGAGATCTTTATGAAAAGCATAAGATACAACTGTTATTGAATCATGCCGCTCATTTACTTTAAAGAAAATAAATGTGCTGTAATTCCAACTGTCCACTAAATCTCTTCTATTTGGAAATATTTTTATGTCATCCTTCTTTTCTCTGGTAATATCAGTGTTTGCTGCTTGTTCAAATTCCAGTACATTCAGGGAGATTAAGGGCCTGAAACAATCTGAAGTCAACCTGAATTGTTCCCATTGAATACAGAAGGAGTTGGAGCAGGTCTTGTTTGCTCTGCCCAGGTCTGAAAAGAAAATCTGTGGAAGAACGTGGCAGCCATGAGACTTTCTGAATAGAGGGGACATGAAAATTTTTGTTTCTGAACTGGGAGAACGACTTTATACTAGAACTGTTCCAAGCTCCTAGCTCTCTTTTGTTGTCAAAATAATTCTGCATAGATGGTGAGGTGTAGGAGATTGGGACAGCAATTGCTGTGATACTATTTCATCTGAAATACTCAAAATTTGGGTACAATTACCTCCCAACCTGGTTTCAAGAGGACTTTGAATTCTCAGGGTACCACTGAGACATGGTAAGGTGACACTGGCCAGCGCATAAGGGCCAATCCAGGAAAGGAGATTGATGAGTGGGACTTTTACCTTGTTCTAAATGGGGCTTAGGGAAGAAGCTTGGTAGTGATGCTCTGTGTAAGGCTGAATTTCAGCTCTAGTTCTCACACTTGCAGCAAGTCCATCATAAATGACAACTGAGCATTTTTATAATTAATACATTAGAGCTAATTTAACTGGAGACATGAGACTTGTATTTTTAAGCATTTTTAGCTTACACTGTTTCAGAAATAATGCTGTTGCCACCAGCTATTTGGGATGGAACACATGTGTTGCAAAAAAAATTTCTATTTTATCAGAAATAGTGTAGACCCCTAATTTCTGCAGAGCATTCTGTCTAGAGAAGTCTGAACTCCCACGCTACTTCCCAGAGGTCAGAAGCAGACTCCCACATTACTCCAGACCTCAAATGCTAACGGGTAGCACTGGCACTCTGGAAGGTGAAAGTGAATTCTGGATATTCATAAGTAAATTAAAGTAACCGATGCCCCACTGTTCCTTTGCTTTCAATTAAAAAAATAAAGAGAGAGAGAGAGAGAAAATGAAATCTCGAGAATATAAGAAATCCCCCCAAATATAATGAAGTATTTGCATATAAAAAGACCTTTAACTTACATTCTTTGCTCATTGGCAGTCTTTGGAAGCCCATCATTCTTTTTTGTTGTTAAATTTTCTCAGAAAAAAACATTCACATTTCTGGGGAAGTAGAAGTTTATAAAAAAAAAATTATTGTTCATTTATTTTCATAGGATGCAGACCTTTCTAGACACAAGAATTGTTTCTAGACACGAGTAGGAGAAAAATGAAAGATTCTGTGGTGGTGTGTTGTTTTGTCTTTTTTAAAATATCCTAGATAAGGGTTTATAGATGCTGTATCAGTAGAAAATCTTACCGTGGCAACAAAGGAAACGTGGATGTTTTCAGTTTCTCATCCTGAGTGTGCAGCTTTGTGACTAGATAACCATGAATAAATGACTTATTATATCAAGGACTAAAGTTAATGTTATTTCTACTGGTGTAAATCTGGAATAACTCCAGAGAAGTCAATGGAGTTGCAATGTTTATCCAATATTGTTTCCTCATCTGTAAAAGAGGTTAATGACATTATCCTCTCTTGGGGAATATGTCAAGGATATTTAGTTAATGTTGACTCTGTAAAATGCTAATGAATTGTTAGTGCAAAATTTGTACTTTACAGGTGAAAGAAACAGCACACAAGGTACTGATGCTTAACCCATTCTGCTAAAGATATATTGGCTTTCATTACAACATCTCAAACAATTTTCCTATTTTCTCTTTCATTTGGGAGGGAAGACTGATCCATTCTATTAGGAAAGCAATCAGATACATGTAAATAAATTTACACCAAAAATTACCACGTGTAGCACGTGCATATGTCCTATACTATGCAGCTTGCTTGTGTGCCAGTCCAAAGAGAGCATTGTAAGTTTAAAATAAGCAGCTTTGATTCTGCCAACTAATTTATTGTTATATATACACTGAGTAAGAATAAAATATACACAGACAAAATGGTGGACAGATAAATAATTACTGCCAGAAGGATCTGCAGCTTTCAGGCAATCCTTCTAACATTTTTCCATCTCATTATTTCTGTATATAAATGAGAAGTGTCTTTGTAAGAAGCAGCAAGGATGCCAGGCATGAAAGCCCTGGTATATGTCTATCCAGTGCAAACAGAAACATGACTGTAATTCTTAGTAACTCAGAATTAGCAATTTATGAAGCGCTCATGGGACACTGTCACAAAGCAAGTAGAAGCATGTAAAACTGCAATAGCAATAATTTCCACCCCTGTTCTGAGGTTCATGCTGGTGATTCTCAATGCATTTTTCAAAAATGGGTGCATTATTTCCATTTTGCAGGTATGTAAAGGGATGGTCCTGAGGCAAGTGCTTTGCCTGAACAAAATAGCCAGTGAAGGAGGTGCGAGGAAGCCATGCAGCTGCGTGCAGATAAGAAAACGACAGGAGTGGGGGTCACATTCCCATCAGCAGGCATACCACAGAGCCACTCCCATACCCACTTCCTCATATGCAAAGAGAAACTTGGCCTACCAGCTCTCATATCTATCCACTGACATTAGATTAAAGGTAGAGGACAGAAGGATACCACATAAAATAGCATCAAAGAACTCTTCCTTATGAATGACCAACTCAAGTATTGGGATCTCCTGGTTTTTTTTCAGGTGCTGCTCTTCTCAACAGTGTGTTAACACCGATGTGTCGCATTGCATCTTCAACTAACAAACTGCCAGTCTCCTTTTGTTGTCTCTTCTACTAGTGCTGCAATGATGAGCAGGCTGATTGAACAGCTCTCATGTTCTAATCTTTCCAGGGGTTCAGCTGTGGTCTCTTGAATCAGGTCTGTTGGACACGACACAGCTTTCCAGCATAGACCAGCTCAGGTTTCTGTTCAGTCTGCAAGGACTGGTAAAAACAAACAGTAATGGTTAAAGCTTCCTTCTGTCTTAGCCACATGACTGTGTCCAGTGAGACAATATTTCCAGAGAAAAACATTTTTAACCAGTTCTGTGTTAGCCAATAATATTTTTACATGTAACTCTTGAGCTGTCAGTGTAGTTCGAGTGGCTTTGGGCACCAGCTGCCAAGTGTTTACACAGGATTTCAAACTGGCTTGTTCCATTCATGCCATGAGAGCTACGCTACTACTGGTTCCTCAGTCGTCATGATACACAAATTTGGTTTATTAACATGACATAAGAACATGCTAGACTTACCTTTGTTGCCAAACCATTTGCAAGGAAAACCCAAAAATTCTGCAACAATCATTTGAAATCACACACTGAGAAAACATTTCCTTTCCAAAATTAGGTTTTTGTATATTCACATGCTAAAAGGAAAAGCAGCAACAATATTTTCTATAAAGTTTTAATTTAGAAAAGAAAATAATCAAGTAGCTTTTTCTGTAGCCTCTATAAATTAGTAATAGCACTGGTTTGGCCAACTTGTCCTGAAAATGAGCTCATTAAATCTAATTGCACACACTGTATAGCAAAGAATCATATGAAAAAAATCTTTGAGTTTTATGTCCAATTAGAAGAATACTCCGTGGTGTTCAGCACTGATTCCAGTGGTGGATGTCTGCCAAGATACATTTAACTGAAATTAAGACACTTTGAGATAGAATCAGCCAGGGAACAGGGAAGTCAACTATTAGAGGCAATAACTCAAAGATCACAGCAAAATTGCATGTTAAAAGAAATCATAAACTTGGGAAAATACCAATTTTTATTAAAATTTATTATCTCTGATTTAAACAGATGGCTTTAGCAGAAAAGATTAAGATATTTTTAAGATTTTGTAACTTGACGGTAGAGAATCAAAATGAATGAACACATCCCTTGCAAGTAGAAAATAAGGCTAATATACTTTTCTGCGGTCAAAAGCAAAGGGAAAATGCACAACTAAGTTATGTGAGGATGAGATCCAGCATGCCTATTTATGCATCATGAAGTCTGGGCTCAGCAGGGGAACCCAAATAACTAAATTATGCATATTCCCAGAGAAAATAATTGGACACTGTGCAGGGTAGCCCAGAATGCCACACAAGGGCTTAGTGGCTGGCCAGTATGAGATCCTCAGGATAACAGGTGTCTGAGCAGTCCCCTGTTCCTGAACCTTGGAGCTTCTTTCTGCTCAGGGCACACTGCACAGAGCCTTCCCCCCACTGCAATAGCCTGAGTGAGCATGGCTCATTCTTTCCAGGTGCATGGAATGACTGAAGGACAAACCTGAACCTGGAATCTCGACTCATTCATTAGATTTGAAAGTTCATCTCATGATTGCCTAATGTAAAATGTAATGAAAATTCCGAGCACAGCAGAGAATTCAATCTTTGCCTGATTTCCAGGTCCCCCTATCTTTCTCTCTGACACTGCCCTGTCTGCTTTCTTTCCAGTCTCATTCCTGGATGTGCAGCAGCCCCTTTGGCCCAGGATGTGACCCTAAGAGACTTTTCTAGCCTGAGACAGGACATTTTCAGGCTAAGGATTAACCCCAAATCTCCACTGCTCTGGGTAACTGCTTTGACTACAAAGCAATAGCACTGAAAAAGCAGCAGCAGCATCACTTCTGTAAAGGGTAACTTGGCTGTCATGCTTTACACTGAAAGAAATATAGTCCTTATGTGATAAATATATTTAAGTTTATAGCTCACATAGTCATTTTTGCTTGCATCATGTTTTTTACCAAGCAGGCACCTACTTTCACAGAAAAGAGCAATACACAGAAGTCTTATTTGAAGTGCTGAGAGAGCTTCCAAGTCAAGTAGGGGCACGCCATCTCCAAGAGTAGGTTTTCTGTGGAACATGTGATTTTGAAGGTGATTTTCTTGTGTTCTTCCCAACTTCTTGTCTCTAGGCACTGTAAGGATGTCCCTAGAATTGCTCCTGGCTGAACAGCATGATGCCAGCTATAGGGCAGTTGCAACCAAAGGACAAACTTGAGTTTCGTACTTAAAATTTAACCTCCATAACTCTAGTCACATTTTGTTAGCTCAGTGCCCAGTCTGTATGGAGTGAAATGGACAGTATACTTGTCAAATGCCTTCCCTCTGTGTATCAGGATTTTTCAGAACAGAACCTCATATTAAATCTTTAGTAGAGTGTTGCCCTGAGAATCAGGCCCTCAATATTGTTTTTCTACATGCTCTAGCCACTTCCCCAGGAAAGTAACTGTAAACATAGGTGTTTATACATTCCATTAAAGATATGCCTTTTGATGGACATCTCTCACAGCCAGTGTGTTTGGGAAGGTGTTAACCTGACTATCCAATCCCTGGTTGTGGTCTGAAGCTTATAAATACTGAAAAGAAAAATAAAGTCTGCACTTTCTTTCACCACACCTCAAACTGCGTCCATGTGACTCGCTTTGTGTCCAACAGCGACAGTAGAGGAACTGAGTATTTTAGAATAGAGATTAAAATACCGTATGCAGTATGGAAGCTAGCAAGCAAATAAGCAACTTACATTTTCAGTAAATGTAGATATTTGCATATCTCCTATCACTACAGTACCTGAAGGATTCATTGCCTTTATATAGCATTAGTATTAAACTAATTTTATACTGGTCACTGAAGCTTGGCTTTTTTGAGTCCCAGTCAAGTATCTTCCAGAGCTCAGGCATTCTGGTTTTACTTATTTTTTTTTCTGCTAGTGTTGCTTTTATAGAAATAAAATAAAGAACATAAACATTGTCTAATTCTGTCTCCTTCATTCTTAAACCAGTGTTCGTTTCCATGGAATAAAATTTAACTTTTGGCAGAGAACTCAGCAGCAGGCCTGAGGACATTGACAAGCGCTGATTGGCCATGCATGCAAAGAATTCAGCCTTGGTCAGTCTTTTTCATCCAAACAATCTCAGTGTCTTTCACTGATTTGTGCCTGGCTGTTCCCTGCCACCTGCAATGGAATGAGATGCCTGACCAGGCAACCCAGCCTGTCTGAGCGGAAGTTAACAGATAATGTGCAATAAAGCTTTATTGTTTCCCCAGTATGTGTTTACTCTGCGTCACAGAGAATCCATTTGTCCAATATTAATTGAATTCGCCAACATTTGGCATATTTGCATAAGTATTATGAAAAAGAGCATTATCTCCCTTGGTATTATACCCATTTCCCTTAGATGGTCTCTCTTTGATCCATTAATCATGTTTCCTGTAATCCTCCCACAGAAACTTAATTGCTCACATCCTGCAGAACCCACTCACAAAGAAAGAAATTAGCTCTATGTAAATCTAAGGTTATTACCTTGTCTCTATAAATGTAAAACAATTAAATTATCCTCTAAAAAGGACAGTGATAAAATTCCAGATGAGCATTGATCACCCAAAGAAGCAGATTGAGGCAATTTTATTGGACCAGTGGGAAAAAAGTGGTTTTGCTCTACCAAGGACATTACTGGGGCAAATGATACTGCTGTCTAGGTTTGTCTCTGCTACTGCTGCTGTTCCCTTTACTGACTTCAGTATTACTTTAATATCTGAAACAAAGCGTTAGATTCAATAGATGCCTCCAACTGTAGGGCTGATCCAGCCTCATACTGGTGGGTACATCACCCAGGTTTTGGTGGAACCTTGAGGTATGATCTAAAGATGTGAGCACACTGCTAGGGAACCATGTAAAGTCAAAGGTGCGGCTGTCCAGCTGCCTTATTGGAAATACTGAGGAAAAGGAATATATCTTGAATTCCAGCTCTCAGATCTGCAGGGATATGATTTTCAGAATACATATCTATAGCCTCAAACTTCTACTAAATATTGGAATCCGCATGAAAAACCAAAAAAGCCCTTTTGAGTATACTAGATATTGATGTATACATTTCTATATATATAAAAAAGACGTAATTCCAGAACCTTGTTCAAGTTTAGATTCTGAGCCTTTCAGTCCTGTCAACATCAGAAGAGCTTGGGCATACAAAGATCAGCAAATCTAGAAGTTCATGGATCTTTAGGATTGAAAAATGTTAACAGCTTCTAGACTTTAGTAGCTTAGCCAGGCTTTCCAGGATCAGGATTCTGGGACTTCCATTTATCAGATCTATCCCAAGACACCTAAGCCAGCATTACAGGCACAAAAATCTCTCATCTTGTAGAAAACAGAAGCCAAGACTTCAGTTTACCAAACTAGCATCTAAATCATCAATAGCTTCCTTACCCATTTGTTCTCCTCAGAATTGACTCTAATTCTTTGCAATCACTAAAGACCCTTTCTTGGGTCTTTCACCCTTCCTTGGTTTCTGTAATAGTTAGCAAAATTATGACAGAAAATGTCTCCATGTCTTTAGAGAGATTGGTTTCTGTTAAAAAGAGTAAAATGGGAGCAGTAAGAACCATTATATCATTACTCCATGTTCTCTGCTTTCTTCTGAACTCATTTGTTCACTCTTCAGCTTTTCCAAATTTCTTTTCTTGGTGCAAATTCATTCTCACTTCTTATAAATTTTTCTTCACCGCCCATTCTTTTTGTAAGGTTCTCTTTGAAACATATTTCATCCATAAAGCCTTTTAATGACTTCATCTATATAATCAGTTTCTTTCTACTAAAGAAAACATCAAAGTTAATCTGCAGTAGAAGTGTAATCTGCTATATCACAAGTCTGTCTGATCATATAGTCTCTTTGATTTACAGCATGAAGGCCTTGATCAAACCAAGATCCACTCTCTTACACGGTGAACACTTTTGCTGGTGTTTCATAAACAATATTAAGATGTTATAACAGCTATCAAAGAATAATGACATGTGCTTTCCCAAGAGGAAACCTGCATCCTGTATCATATCCTGTATGTCACCCAGCGTACAGGTGAGTGGTCAGAGAGATATCAGAAGTCAGCATTAAGGAAAGGGAGAAACTAACACATATTTTTAATTGTTTTAAGTATAAATGACTACTAACACACCAAAAAGGATTCTGAGATTCTGTGCTCAAATTGGTCAATATATTGGCAGGTTCTGACAATTTCATTCTTCATGATTTTATCCAGAACCTTAATTAAACCTCTTCTTTGGAGACTTGTAGACCTGAAGCCTTAAGCTGTTCTTCAGGATGTCTTTGCATTATTTTTTGTTTATGGCATGGCATTTAGATGCCCATCTGTGAGAAACTGAAGCTTGTAAAAACTTCCATGCTTCCTGTATAAAATGTAATAAACATAAGCTATCAAATGGAGGGGGCAAACAACACAGAACAAGTCAAATTAGAAAGAAAAAGTAATTTAAAGTAAATTTAAAATAAAATTAAAAAGGAAAAAATTTTAAATTTCAAAAAGCAAAAAATTAAAAGTAAATTTAAAAGAAAAAGTAATAACTTTGACGTTAGAAAAAAACCCCGTTTTCTCCATTCACCTTTACTACATGCTGAAAATACAATGCTTACTACTAATATAGGACTAATCTCAAAAAGCATTTTTCATCACATAAGGAGGGCTTATGCCCTACAAGCCAAACTTTTAAGCCATTTAAGAGACCTTGCTGGAGTAGAATCTGTTGTTTAAAGAAAATGCCAGAAAATCCAGGTTACTGCTTGAAACTACCTGCAGTAAAGAAAGGAATGTTCAATATAGTTTCTGAAATAGAAGTAGATATTAGAAGAAGAAACTCAGGAAGGTTAGCCAAACAAGATATGGCACAGTAGTTGAGAAAAGCTGGCAAAGACCAGCTGTAAACTCACTGGACTGAGCATAATTGGCCTATTAGTGCCCATAGTTACTATGCATATTTTAGGAACTGGAGAAAATTCTGTGTATGGTTCCTATATATTTTAGAAGGCTGAACACAGGTTACAAGAATTTTAGCAAATGAATGTGCACACACCAAGTTTGCATTGTAGAAGTCTAAACATGCTGGCATCACTGAGTAATTAGGCAGACTGGCTCTGAGGATATACAACAGGTACACAAGGGTCCTTTTTGTCTGTGAAAACCTAGATCCAGCTCAATTCTGTTGGCTTCAAGCTTTGGGAGAATTCATTTGTTTGAGAGCCCATTCTAAAATGACCTTAGGCAGCACAGTGGTTCATGCATGAATGATAAGCTCTTAGTCACTTGTTGCTGCTGCTCTTACTACCCCAAGGCTGGTTGTTTTCCAGAGACCCAAATCATTAAGCTGGGCTAAGGATTCTGGGTGAAATCCCAGGAGCATCTGTGATAGAAAATGAGCCTGGTTTCCTAATAAGAGCTTCTGGATCAATGTCATAGGACAGCATGCCTTTTTTTTTTTTTTTTTTTGTCTGTAAGACAACACCATATATGCCCAAAACCACATCTGAATTTATAGACATTTCCTTCCAGAACAATAATTTTAGGATGTACACTGTCTTTGATTACACATAATTATCCTTTTGCCAACTATGTAGCCTTTTATGCCTCATATTTTACTTCTTTTTTCTCTTATTTTTTTCAAACCGTAGCACCTTTTTTTTGGACAGAATCTGCACCTTGAGAATTTATGCAGGCACAGCTCTGGATACAGTTGCTTTGGTACTGGAAGGCGTAGCTTTGCAGCTTTCTCTTACATGACACAGAGTATAATAACAAAAGCTATTCTTCCACATCTGTCAAGAAAATTTATCTCCAAATCAGTCTCAGGCAGAAACTATTATAGGCTGTGCTTGCACAGGCTGACCATGGTAGATTAGTCAGCCTCAAAAATAAAGATTAGCCTTTCTTCCTTCTCAGGAAACTCTATGTCTTTTTACTAAGCTTACACATGAATGTACTTATTGCAAACTATTTAACAAAAGCACTTTGCAGTTTTGAAAATGTATGAACTGGAGGATTACAAACATTTGTAAAACCACATCCTGTCAGTTCCTGGCGGTCACGATAATTAGACGTCAGGTGCCAGGTGCTAAAAGAGAACAGCATGGGAGAAGTAATCACACATCAAACCAAAATGAACCATAGGGGAACTTTTAAGACTATATGAGTGTGGGATGTGACACTGAGGAATACTGAATGCAGGGAAAGGCAAATTCAGACTGAGATAAATTCTCATTTCATTCTGATACTTCACTTATCAGCAAGAAGGAGACTTGAAGCAGAAAACTGCTGTAATGTATAATGATGTGTTAGAGGAGTCAGGGCAGGAGGATTTCGTGTCTGAATATGACATGTTTTTTAAAGCTCTTCCTCCAGAGTTTTTCAAGGAGAATATGTAATTTGTGCAGGGTGCCAAGTCCTGTGCAAGGGTGAGCTGTCAGGTGTTTATACTCTTCTATTACTAGCTCATAGAAAAACTTTAAAACCAGGGCTTCCCTGCTAAGGATGCAGAAAAGCCTGCATAGTCATCTTTGCCTTGTGCAGCTGAGAAACACGAGTGGACAGTGAAGAATTTCTGATGAGGAACAGGGCAAGCGTTCCTGTGTGGTAGTAAAAGACTACCACATAGGTTATAAGGCTGCAATAGGTTGCTTATGCTAGTCTGCTCAACCTGCCTGTGAGACATGGAATATTTTCTCTCAGGCCACAAAAAGTCAAATCCAGCCTTACTGATCTCATATTCAGACCAAACAGCCTCACAGAGCACACCAAGGCAAGGTGCCTGTGCCAATATCTCTTGCAATGGTTCATCTACTGATGGAATAAACCTCCTCTGTGATAGGGAAGTACAAAGAGTGCGCTCTCAAAAGGCATTTTCTGGAACAGCATAAGGCCTGTACTGTGGTTTGAGCTCCTGACTGTGCACTGCAGGCCAACTCATCAGTTGCTGGCTTTCACAGTCATACAACCCCTCTTCAACCTCAAACACATCAAACTAATATGATTTCTTTAAAATCTGTGTTTTCACATAGATTCACTCTGAGACATTTTTTACATATGAAAAGCATTCTATTCCTGAAAAGAAATTCAAATTTTCCACCGGCTATCTTGGCACTCTGTAGATAATTCCTGCCAGTGTAATTCCTTTTCCTCAAGAGGAATGTGGCCAATAATTGAAGCTTAGTACCTTCAGTTTTATATATCCCTGACTAAAGGCACTAGTACTGCTGCATCACTGTTCACCTTTTATGAAAGGAATATCTTCACAGGGGGAAGGAATTAATGCAGGTCTGTAATACTGCAATTCAAATGTGTATAGTAAGAAGTAGAAAACATTACGGTATTAAAATTCCTGGTTTTCAGTATATATATGTAAATTAAGCAGTAGCAGAAATAATTTGACAAGACAATGACAGAAAACACCCTTGAAACAAAATTCTTACCCAGCACATGTAGGTTTCATAATATCCCTTTCATTCAATAGTATAATTGAGGAGCATATATTTGACCTCTTTCACATTTTATAAGTAGAGGATTCTAAAATCCATAATCTCAATTACTCTCTTAATAGACTGTCTTGACTTTTTTTGTCACCTGTTGACCTACAGGATAAAGCTATTTACAACTGATGTTATTGAGGAGAGCACTGCCATAATGAAAATGCTGAAGGACAAAAAAATCCAATAAGGAGACTAGAAAACCCATTTGGAATTCCACTTCTCAAGTCTAATTTATTCAATATGCATACCGTGAGACAACTGTGTGTCTAAAGTACAATCAGGTATTAACTTGGTACCAGCTATTCCAGTCAGTAGTTTGCAGCAAGTTGCAGGCACTTGTCAGAGAGAAAAAGTCTGTGAACAAGAAGGCTTTTTAGCAGTGAAATGCAGAAGGCAGGGAAGAAAGCACATAAAACTGCTATGTTACCTCTTCTCCTTATGCCGATGTATTTCATTTTGCAATTCTGCATTTTTTTAGTCTATTTCCTGTGCAGCCATGCATTTGCATGCATCAAACCACTAAGCTTTACCGAGTAATCTCAGCCCTCCTGGTTTCAGTCTTGTATGGCACAATATGGTGGGTTACTATAAGTTAGCCTCTAGTATAAAATACTTTTTTCTATAAGAAACTGTCAAAAAAGTAGTTATGTTTTGCATTCAAGTTTCAGTGCTAGACAATTAATTATCTCCTTTGTGCCTAGTCTGTTTTAAGTCACAAACATTTCTTCCATTTTTGTAGTGGCAGCTCAGACCGTTGGAATGTGCTCCATGCAAAGAAACAGACTAACACAGCCTCTCTTGCCTCATCTTTATGTGTGGCAGAATTGTTTCCCTCAATACAAATAGTATTTACATTCCTCATAAATTAAGGATATCTGATACGCCCACTTTCAAATCCCAACCACTGCAAATCCTACATGTATGATCAATGGTTCCTTTCAGGAAGGTGAAGAATGAGCGAAAAATCATCGAGTGGTTTGGAGTGGATGGGACCTTAAAAATCATCTGGTTACAACATTACAATATAATGTTATATTATCCTGCAATGGGTAGGGACACCTTCCACTAGGCCAGGCTCCTCAGAACCCCGCTCAACCTGGTCTTGGGGGATCCAACTTCCAGAGATGGGGCAGCCACAGCTTCTCTGGGCAACCAGTGCCAGTGCCTCAGCACCCTCACAGTAAAGAGCTTCCTCCTAGTGTTTAATCTCAACCTAACCTCTTTTTGTTGAAATCTATTACCCCTTGGCCTGTCACTACATGCTGCCAGCTAAGAAGCAAGCATTGCACCAGACTTACAAGGGGCAGACACGAGTTTAAAGTTAGGTTTACAAAGGAAAGTTACTCAACTACAAGGTTGAGGCAGCAACACAGACGTACCCATTGTAGAAGACATGGGCTAGCCTAGAAGATAGGTAGAGCAGCACATAGCCTGAATGGGGCTGGAACTAAATTATTTTCGAGGTCCTCCTCCAAGCCAAACCATTCTATGACTCTATGATACTCCTTCTACTAACACAGTGCAACCAAAAAGAGCGCCGAATAGAGAAGCTGCATAGAAGTAACATTTGTAAGGCAGAACTAGCAGGATTCCGTTTTATTCCGCTCTCTCAGCATTTCAAGCTCGGCCTGTGAGTGCCTCTCCCACGCGAACCCTTGGAAACTCCGACTGCGGGCTCCCGGTCAGCGTTGTGAGGGATCCATGGTGACGGATCCCTCCCCGTGCGCGTTGACATCGCCGCGCTAGGCGAGCAAGGCACTATCCGCGCTCAGCTGGGCCCTGAGGAAGGGGCCGGCGCACGGAGCAGCCCACAGTGGCGCCTTGGCGGGCCGAACCCCATCTTTCCCCCCGCGCCGCGTTTATATTGGCCGCGCGCGCCCCCCGGCGCCGTCCCGAGTCCCAATTGGCCACCGCGGGACGGGGGCGGGTGGGGAGGGAGACGGCGCATGCGCTATTGTCGGCTCCTTGGGGGCGCGGGATCACGTGGCACAGGCGGCGGCCGTTGGTACCGAGGCGAGCGAGAGGGCCCAGGTGGTGGTGGCCGGTGCGTGAGGAGCGGCTCTGCTCTCCCCTTCTCCGCTTCTTCCCTTACCCGCTTTCCCTTCTCCCGCTGTTTTACTTTCTCTTCCCTCCGCCCTGTCCCTCCTCAGCTCGGGCGGATCCAGGTGCGGCCCCGCCGGGGGCTCCCGGTGACTGGCGGGAGCGGCCCGAGCGGACCCGGGGCCGTCTCCGGCCCGCAGCACCCGCGTTGTGCTGCGGCTGAGCCGAGCAAGCGCGGCAATCTCTGCCTCTGCTCTTATCCTTTAGGTCCAGGCTATTCATTGGTCATCCTTTACATTTTTCCTCTAGAAAGAAAGAAAGAATGTAGTAATTTGCTACTTAATTTCGTGCTGTGATAAACTTTTGTACCTCATCGGGTGACTAAGGGAGGACTGGCAAGAACCAGGACGCTACTGTCCCTCTTTTTGCTGTAAATTGCTTTAATAACCCTGTACCAAAAGTATCTTGCGGATCTCCGGCTTTACACCTCACCTGATTTCTTTACAGTCTTACTGTTTTATCTATGATACTGTGTCTCTAGATATACCAAGATCACTATATATGTTGCTGAAAATAATTGATTCCAGCTGTGGCATGTTGTTTACGCTGTTAGTGCTATATGAATTGCTCACTAGGTTTTTTTTAGAATTAAGCAGTGACTTTTGAAAGTCTGTTTGCTTGTATCGTGCGAATATTTCCAGGGTTATAAATATTTAAAGACCCAGTAAAAATCTTGCTTGATTTGGAGGTAGGGGAATTTTAGATTAGGCTGCATATCAGATGGAAGAAGTTTGGGGTTGGTTGGTTGGAGTTTTTTTGGGGGGGTTAATTTTTTGTTTTGTTTTTTTCTGTTTGGGTTTTTTTGTGCATATGAAAATTGTACTTACAAGGAAAATGGGAAGCAGTCTGTAGAACCAGAAGATTCTTGTTTCACAGTAAAATCTCAAGGGAAACATAATTGGAAATTTGTCTTGTTAGGAAAAGTTGAATAAAAAATCGTTAGTGAGCAGTTTCAGCTTTCCAGTGAAATGATTGGTACACAGGCTGTTGCTAGAGTTTCAGAGCCTGTATGGCAGAAAACCTTGGAGTGCAGCCAAAAACATCAACAAATTTGCTGTTGTATCTTACAGTCTTCTCTACAACAGTTATGAGAGTATTTCAGTAGAGATCACCTGAGTGACCAGTCTGTTTTACTGTGGGGTGTGCCTTTCAGTACTTTGTGGGCTTGTTTTTAAATCTTCCCTGGAGAGTGGAATGGTGCCCACTCTTCACTTTGCAAATGTTTGTGGCTGGTCCGCAGAGTAGACTGTGACTGTGGTGCTTTTGTAGTGTTTGGTACATAGCTCAAAGTAGTTCAAAAGCATTATCTTTTGTGACTGTGACAAAGACAAAACCAGTGCTGTTGATTACAGTTAAGAGTCATTAAGGTTGGAAAAGACTTCTGGGATTGTCAAGTCCTGCTCCACTTGGGACAGATGTGAAGAGTTGTAGCTCTCACATACAGATACCGTGATAGACTTGACAACATTATGCCAGTATCTTGTTTTTATAGCTGTTTTGCCAGTGTCATTTATGCACAATTTCTCTTTTTCTTTGCATTGTTCTCATAGAAGTTGATTATTCAGCATATCCAAAGATGAAGAGGAAACTTGCAGCAGCTGGGACACTGAGGCTTAGTCCTAATGAAGAGGCCATGTTTCTGAAGGAAGAATATGAAAGAAGAAGAAAACTAAGGCTGCAACAAGTATGCCTGTATTTTTCCATGTGTTGTATTTCATTTGATGATGTAACAAATAATTTAAGAAAAGTAACTGAAAATATTATTTCCTGTAAGCTAAATTTCAAGGTAATAATATTGTAGAATGGTGGAATTTTTTATGTTGGAAAAAACCCTGGAGATTGTCAGGTCCAGCTATTAGTCCAGCACTGCCAAGTCCACAACTAAACCATGTCCCTAAGTATGACATCTACATGTCCTTTGAACTTTTCAAGGGGTGGTGACTCAACCACTTCCCTGGGCAGCTTGCTCCAGTGCTTGACAGCCCTTTCTGTGAAAAAAATGCCTAAAATATAAAGTGAAAAATAATAAACTGTGTTTGCGAGGTTTTTGGTATAGTTGCTGAATTTTTTTAAACCACGTTGAATTGTAATAGGAGCCGTTCATAAATTATTGTGTTGTATTTTTGGAGGGAAGACTATTCCAAGCAGTTTTTGCTGTTTGTCACTTGTATGTAACTTTCTGGACTTTAACTGAAGCATTTAATTAAGATTAAATTTGTTATTTTAATTAATATATTAATTTTGGAGAAAGGTAACAGCAACTTGAAAGTGTTTTCTAGACAGATTATGAATGGAATAGTACATGAGCTGGATGAAGGGTAAACTATGTTGTGGAAACTCTTGCTGCAAAAAGTATTGTACTTTTCTTGAATTGCTGACAAACATAATTGCTATTTCTACAGGTCAGAGAGCAACAGAAGTATATCTCCTACCAGATAAGGCAGAAGGTAAAGCAGAGGAGAGAAGAACAACTGCATCAGTTAGAGGAGGCATTGAGAGCTGAATGGCAGAAGGCACAGGATGAGAAGATGAAAGCCCTGGAAGAGCTGTATCTATCAAGCTTAAGAGCGATTGGGGAAGGTCACCGACAGGCCAAGGAGAACGTAAGTGAGCTTAATGTTATTGTGTCATGGTTTCACCTCAGTCACTAGCCTAGCACCAGACAGTTGCTTCTTCACTCCCCCACCAGTAGGATCAAGGAGAGAATCAGAAGGGTAAAAGCCAGAAAACTTGTGCATTGAAATAAAGACAGTTTAATAGGGAAAGCAAAAGCCACACACAGAGCAAAGCAAAAGAAGCAGCTAAATCACTGCTTCCCATGGGCAGGCAGGTGTTCAGCCATCTCCAGGGCAGCAGGGGTCCATCATGTATAACGGCTACTTGGGGAAGACAAACACCATCACTCCAAACATTGCCCCTGTCCTCCTTCTTCCCCCCACTCTATGTACTGTACGTACTGTATGTATGTACTGAGCGTGCTGTCAGATGGTGTGCAATAGCCCTCTGGGCAGTTGGGGTCACCTGTTATGGCTGTGTCTCCTCCCAGCCACTTCAACTTCTTCACCAGTGTGGCAGCACAAAAAGCAGAAAAGGCCTTTGGCTCTGTGTGAGCCCTGTTCACCAATAACAGTAACATTTCTGTATTATTAACCCTGTATTCATGACAAATCGAAAGGACAGCCTCATACCAGCCGCTGTAAAAAAAAATAATATCCATCCCAGCCAATACCAGTATATATTATCAGAGACAATATTGATGTTTTAGAAATACCAAAATACGTTCCTCATTTTGAAGTCCTGATACCTAAATAGACAACTTTTTAGGAATGGAAACGTTTCAGAAGTGGTTATGTATTTTTTTGGTTATGTATCTTCCTGCACGATAGTCTGTGGGCCTATCTGTGAAGGCTTTTGCTGGGCAGACTTTAAAGTTACTCTGTTTGTATTAGGTTGTATGATCATGTATGTTTGTACTTGACTAAATTGTACATAATGACTCTGTATCCTAGTTATGCCAGTAATACAGTATTTTTTTTCTCCACAATGGATCTTCTCTATGTTCACTAAATACACTTAACATTCTTTTTCCCTTCAATGCTGCAGTGACATGGAAAGCCTTGGTAAGGGCTTCAGAGGCCTTTGCCTGGACTGCAGACAGGTGTCACTTTCTAATTCTGCTCCTATAAACTGGTTTCATTTTTTTTAAAACCCTGTAAGTTGTGTAATCTCTGCTAGAGAGATCATTGAGGTTGCTGGTCAGAATTTTTCTATAGGTTTGACTCTGAATCAGGTTTATAGAAACCAGCCATAGATTTCTTACATGGAGTTTGCAGAGTAGCTTACTTCCTGATTTATTCAGGATCTTTAAACCCAAGTGAAATAGCATTATATTTTTCCATATATCAGTGTCTTTAAATCAGTCCCTTCTTTATAAAATCCTTTCTGATCCTAGGATGGGTGAGTTAGGAAAAAACTGTGGAACCAATGTTATAGGACCAGAGAACTAATAATAAATGTTTCTGTTGATGACTGAAGGGTAGTAACACTTGAGAACAGCTTCTACTACACAGGTTAGTTTGCATTTGCTACAAGGTGTTTAAATAACTATGTTTAATTATCCTTTTCATCAAACTGATGCAGAAGAAATGTCAGGTTTAGAATTAAATATTTCTACATCATTATTTGATTAAATTAGCTGAGGGATGTGGCAGGTTCAGCTGTTGTTGATGGAGAAGAAGAAAATAAAGATGGCAGAGAAGAAGAAAATAAAGATGGCAGAGAAGAAAAGGTTTAATACTAGAGTATTTTACCCTAATACAGTAGAAGGTAGTTTAGAGCTTGTGCTTTTTACCAGCAGTATGTAATTTGAAATATCATACTGATAATGAGTGAGTAAAATTCTCTATTAAGTGATTACAATATTTTAATGTTAAGGAACCTGACTTAGAAGCTCTGGCAAAGCAAGCAGAGGAAAGGAAACAAAGAGCAGAGATGAGACATAGAAAAGCTCTGATAGAGCAGAAGCACCAAAAAGAAAAAATACTTCGTGAGCAAGCCAGGTATGCAATAGTTATTTTGTTTAATTAAGAATGAACTTTACAGTGTCACAAGGTGAAAGGCAAAAATGTTGATGCTTCTTCCTTGGAGCTTTTTCCATCTTGAAGTTTTATGGGTAAGAGAATTGATGCTCATGGACAAAGCTTGTGGCTTTTGATAAAAATTGTAGTTTTAAAACCAAGACAAGAATATCAGATATTCAAGCTGGCCTTATAGACTCTCCAGGAGTTCAGTGACATATGAAATGAAATGTTGTCAGGCCAGTTCCTGATAGTTAAACACCTGGAAAAAGGACCTAGTGCATTTGTCATGGGCTTCTTTTAATTAAGTAGATTAGACCTAACTTGAGCTGGCATGGAAAATGGTCTGTGTCCTCTTGGGCATAGTTTTGCTTGAATAGAGCTAAGACCTGTAAATTAGATAGTTAAGTACGTCTACACTCAAGCAGTTAAAGTATGTTGAAATACACAATGCTTTCTGCAAACCTAGGTCAAAAGCAGAGATTTTGTATTGCTTTTTGGATGCTTGTATATATTAATGTTTTTGCATAACTTGAACAAGGTGATTTTTAATGCTGCATTCCAGTCTAAGTTCTGTTGTCTTTGTAATATGCTTCCCCATCCCTATGGCCAGAGCATTTCATGCAGCTACTTAGGAATCTGATTTGAGGTTTACCTTTTATTTTGCACTGTTCTGTCACTTGCTTGGGTCATTTTCCATCTCTCTTGTCTTTTGTGGTTTGTTTTGTTTTTGTTCCCCAAGACGAACAGATGCACGCAAGCGTGCTCTAGAAGTGGAAAGACAAAGAGCAGCCAAAGTTGCAAGCCTGCCACCTCCTCCTCCACGTCCATTTGAGGTATGTATCCATGATACAACAGTGATCACAATTTCAAGGGTAACATACATATTTATTGGTCTGACTCCTCGCAACAGGACATCCAGAGTTGGTATTTGCATACTGTAGGGAGAGTGGTTCAGCAAAAAACAATGGAATGAATTAATTACGTATTAGCAGGTTTCTTGCTACTAAGCTTGGGTACTTTATTGATCTCTTGTTATATGTGAATTTTGTTTCTTGTAATCAGATTTGTATTTTTGTGGTTAATGTGTCTTTTTAAACTTTCATCATATCTCATTTTTATTTAGTAGCCTCAGTGGTACGAGACTTTACAATGATCTCTCTCAGCTTGTACATTATATGCCTCCTCAGCTTCTGTACTGCTGATGCAGTTTGCAGCATTTTTACTTCTGTAATAAAGACAATTCTGTCTTTTTAGCTGTAGGGTAGCTTTGTTGGGTTTTTTTCTCCCTTCAGTTTCTTTTGCTTGTAGGAAGTACTAAATAAAGGGGAAACTCTTTAATTTTGATAGGAAACCATCATCCAAGTCTATTGGGGAGGCTGCAACCTTTTGAGGTGTGGCTTTGTACCCCATTCATGCTGATTTGATTTCATAGAGCTTGTGCATACATGTAGAATTTCCTGTAGCATTGCAGATCTGAGCTGCAGAAAGAACATGATGTGCGTTTTTACTTTGGAGTTAAGTTATAGAACTTCATGAATGCAGAATTTTAAGTTGCCTCATGTGGCGTTGTACCCTTTTAGATCTTTGGGTTCGGGATATTCAAACTACTGACAATAAAATAAAGGGTTGAGGTATACTAGCCCCTCTCACAGCCAGTGAAGCTTTCAAAACTTTTCCCAGCCACATCCCAGCACGTATGTATAGGTTAGAGTGCAGGATGATAGGGATTTTGTGTTGTATCTGGAAAAACTGAGTAAGGTTTGACCCTCACAGTTCTAAGAATGATTAGAAGGAGTACTCATGGCCAGTTTCTCTCTAGATCTTCTCATTGGCTGCCCAAGGGTTTTCATGTTGTGTAAGCTGGATATGAGTAAAGATTAAAGCAAGTGTTGTAAGGGAGTGGTAAAGTTTGGGGTTATTTCTGGTAAAGTATATGCAGTATTGAAATTCAGAACATCTGGAATAAGGTCCTGTCTGGTACAGTTCAGGTAAATTCTCACACCCTTTCATGCTGCTCTCTATGTTGTGCCACAGGGTGTGTTCCTGATCTGTCTGGTGTAGAGCAGGTGAAGTCTGTATCAGTCCAAGCTTTGGCTCTTTATTTCCTGGGTTTCAGGTGCTTCTGTTGCTCAGTTTGGCATTGTTTGGAAAGCGTAAGGTGCTGTGGGTTTGCTTTGTAGTAACTTCTGCAGTTTAGAATGTGTCTTATGTCACATTTTATTTAAACCTTCCCCATAACTGCAGCTAACCTCCATAACAACTAAAATGATGCAGTACTTCATATGTTATACTTTTATTTAATAGTATTATTTTAGCTAGTAGCATCAATAATGCACTTCCTTTCCGGTTTATAAATGCAGAATTTTCTCCTCATTCTTTAGTATTTTGTCACCAGGGTAAGCAATAAAGCTTTGTTTCCAGGTTTCTCCAGGTTCTGGTGAAACCAAAATTGCATATTCAATTGCTTTGGATGACATGTCTGGGTTAGTACTCTATTTAAATCTTGTTCCTTTCCTAAACTTAATGCATTTCCAGCCATTAGCAAATGTCCTTTACTCCCCTTTTCAACAAACATGATTTGTAACTGGGTTTAGCAGAGTTTGCAAACATCTGGATTTTCTATAGTATGTGGGTTTTGTTTCTGTTATGAAGTTCATGTTGTGATAATGGCAAATTGTGTCACTAATTTTGCAGACAGGTTGAGTTTTTGTTGAGGAAAGAGATTGCTCTGTTTCAGTATAGCACAGCATATAAATTTGTTCCATTTAAAGGCTAAGTTCCTGACTTTAAGTCTTTTCTCTAATTTTTGTATCTGTTCAGATTTTAATCCTTTAGTTATAGACCTATGGCTTGGAGGGCACAGAGCTAAAAATAAAGTTATTTTCTTTGAAGAGTTATTGGGTGCCATGTACTTTATGGAGAAAAATGTTAAGTAATTGAAAGACTGAGAGATTTTTATTCCTGTTTCTGCTTCAAGAGAGAGAAAACAAAAGGTATTGACCATCAGTTGGGGGAAGGTAAATCCAGGGCTTTGTCTTGCAAATGTGTTATTCAAAAGGCACTGAATTTAAATTGTTTAGCTTAAATCCTGGGAATTACAGGGTCATCTGAATAAGTCTGCTTGTTTTTTTGAATCGGTTTGCATAAGGAGCTTATTAAATGCAACTATAATCATAATCTGATGTTCTGTTGCAATAACAATTGACTATAATTTCATAAAACGGAGCTAGGACACATTTTCATGGCATGATTACTTAGAATATAAAAAACATTCTCTAAAGATTCTTCTATTATTGTTATTTTACCCAGTTAGAAAAGAAGTATTTTTACTCTAATGTCGTAACCCATTTTGGTTCTCAGAATTACAGATTTTTGGAGTTGAGGCCATATTTAGCTAGACCAAATGAAAAATTGCTTAATTGAAGCTAAACTGTAAACACAACTTTATTGAAAAGTGTTGCTGAGTTCTTGTAAACTTACTTTTTCTTACATGATCTATTAGATTGTTATGAAATGAAAATAAAACCTAAAAAGTGTTACTATACTCTGCTTGAGTATTCATAGCATTTGTAGAGTTTCGATCATGGGTTTTTTGTTGGCTTTTTGTCCCATTTCATGATACTTTGCATCTTCAGTTTTGCCAGATTTTAGTATAGAATTGTTTGCTTTTTGAAGGAAGGAAAGACAAAAAAAGGTGGGAGTTACAAAACCATGATGGAAGTATGGTAATTTTTTTCAGCCTAAATTTCTTCTGATATTAACTGGAAAATTGCAGCCTCCGATGTAATTCTGACATCTTCACAACTTTTGAATAAAATTCTGGAGTTTGATTGTTTATATGTAATTAATAATTATTTGTTATTGGTTTGTTAATTTTAATTTTTTTAATAAATCAGAAGAGTTGTTTAATTGAACATTCTGAAAGTAACCCAGTACAGGGCAAGCACTGGTAATCTGGCTAATTAGGTTTAGCCCTGGGACTTGTCTGTTTTCATAGCTATAATGAGTATCTGCAAGTGGGTTGGTTAATGTTGATCTGTTACAATTGCTACGATTTTTATTGATTAAGAAATTTAGCAGTTAATTTTTTTTTCCTACTGGAATAACATGCAGTAATATTGTTTAAGGACCAAGGAAGTTCTGCTGTTAAGGCTAAAGGTAGTTTTACTGGTTTTGGGCCCCTCACTGCAAGAAAGATGTTGAGGTGCTGGAGTGTGTCCAGAGCTGGGGAAGGGTCTGGAGCACGTGTCTGATGAGGAGTAGCTGAGGGAGCTGGGGGTGTTTAGTCTGGAGAAAAGGAAGTTCAGGGTCACCTTGTCACTCTCTACAACTGCCTAAAAGGAGATTACATGTAACCAGGTGAGGGTTGGTCTCTTCACCCAGGTAAAAATTGATAGGACAAGAGGACATAGACTCAAGTTGCACCAGGGGAAGTTCAGACTGGATATTAGGAAAAAATTCTTTACTGGCTTGTCAAGCACTGGAACAGGCTGCTTGGGGAAGTGGTGGAGTCGTTATTTCTGGGGTATCTAAAACATGTTAGCTGTGGCATTCAGGAACATGGTTTGGTGGTGGACTTGGCAATGCTGAGTTAATGGCTGGACTTGATGAAGGTTTTTTCCAATATAAATAATTCTATGATTCTTTGATTTTCATTTAAAGACTTTGCTTTTACAGTCTTCATAAAATAGGGATGGTCAATACTGAAATTTTGTATGCCTCTTCTTATGCAGAGATAAGTTCAAGATATTCCTGAAACTAATGCTGCTCTTTGTGTGTGTGCATTTCTTTATGGTTGTGTTAGTTTATGTTAGTTTTAGACCACTCAAGCTATGAGTCTTTCCAGTTTAGTTAATGTGGATAAGAACACATTTTTAGGAGAAGGTTGAGGGAAAAGGAAGCTGAGAGAAAATTAATGGAGGAGATGTTAAGTACAAAGACAGGTCCTACAGGATATTGAGTTACCTAACCTCAGTACTTTGCTACTGAGATCATGAGGCTAAGCCAAAGAAGAGGGAGGTCTGATGGATGGCTTATTGTTCAAACTTCCAGAAGAGAGTTGAAATGTGTTAGTGTACCCAAAACTTCTAAAAAACCGCAGCAACTTAGCATTCTGTGAATAGACACTTTACAGTGAAGTTACAGAAAATGCTCTTTTTTATGGTCAACTAATAAATTGGATATAATGGCTCTGAGTTTCCCAAAGGAAGTCTGTACTTGACAAGTGTTGCTTTGCTGTTGGGTATAATTATGTTGTGCATCTGTGGTTGCCCTGCTCTGAGGTGAATGTGACAGCTGTTTTAAGTGGGATTTGTATTAATGCATTAAACTCAAGTGCTTTTAAATTAGTGGTTTTGAAAGATGACGCTGATGAGCATCAATTTCTGTGCAGAGGTCTGCTGGAGACTCTTAGATGCTCTCAGTTATTAAAGCCCTCTAGATCTGTCTTGTGCTGATGTGGTTTATTAATTATTACATGTATATAAGGTTTTAAACAATATTTTCAGGACAGAATTTGGTGGAATGGGTTTCTTTTAATAATAATTTAGCTATACAGATCACTTCTGTTCAGTTGCTTTGGTAGAGATACTGTTCTGTGATACAGCTGTAGTTGTACTTCTCTTTCTAGAGTTCTGAAGTGAAAAAGATCATTGCCGTGAAGTCCTGTGGTGCTGGCAACTTTTCTGTTACACGTTATCATATTGCCGAAGCTTTGGTGGACAGAGAAGTGGATGGAGATCAGGTGATTAATTCCAAGTGTTTGTGCTACAGTCTTACATATATGTTTCTTTACATTGCATACATTGTCTGGATATCAGCTGATGGATTTTCTGGAACCGCTTTAAAGATATGAACTTGTATAAAGCAGCTGTTACACTACTTAATAAAGAGACTTGGGTGGGCAGGCTTGTAAAACCTGTTAGGTGCTCAGTCACTTAAGGGGTCACACCTGGCAGTTCCTTGTGAACAGGCTTTTATTAGAAGGTGAGATCACAAGACTGGTATGATGTTCAAGCACCCAAACTGGAAGACTTGTGGCTTATGTTGAATTGATAGCTGCAGTTGCTCTGCTTTTCTCTCTTCCCCTCTTTTTAGCAATATACTCCCAGACTTGCTTTGTATTTGCCTTGCTTATTTGGAATGACTTTTTTTCCCTAAGTATATTTTTATTTTTATGTTAGTAAGATTTTTGTTCTTTGAAAGTTGCAGATTGTTTCTGATTTCCCAATTGAAACTGAAGATATTTCAGGGATTTTTTTTTTCCCATTGTTTCAAACAAAACCATGAGGATAGAAGTACTCAATCTGTAATGTTGACCATATCATTCATTTTACCATATATTGTAGGAAAAATAACTGCCCTGCTATAACAAATCATGTAAATGGTTGTCCCTGGTACAGCTTGAAACTGGAACACTTTGTCACCTAAATTTACAAAGTACATAACTATGAATTTTTTTCCAAAGATAAAAAATTATTTTGGTTCTCCTTGCAACATAAACATTCAAGGATATTCATATGGCATTGTATGTCTTCTTACAAGTGCTTTTGCTGCAGAATTATTAATTTATTAATTGTTTCATATGCTTTAAACTATAAAAGAGCTTTGTGAACTAAACTATTGATTGATTGCCAGCCAGATGCTCATTTAGCTGCTGAAGAAGAAGGGAGACGTTTGGAGGAACTACACAGGGAGGCAGAGAGGGAGAGAAGAAAGCATCTTGAAAAGGCACATGTTAGAGGAAGTCATGCCTTGAAGAAGATCCAACTGGCCAAGGTAGGTGGAGTAGTTATGCCTGTTTTTAATGTAAGAATGACCACTGTTAAGTAAGTTTTAAGTTGGTGATAAATAGAGGAATTACTTTTACAGGAGGGAAATTGATGGACTAAATAAAGTTTTCAGAATGTCTTTGAAAAATAAAAAAAGTCAAAATCTGTTTGCTTGCTCTGGCATCTGGAAGGAGTGAGAATGAAAGAACATCCTCTTAATTTTTGTCACCTGAATGTTTGACCAGCTATTAACCAACAGGCAATAGTCAAGCAAAACTTCTTTAATAAGTGATGAGTTCTGCTTTTCCACATTAGCTTTAGTTGGAGTTGGTGATTCTGTTCTTCAGGGCAAGATATTATTGCTAAGAAGGTAATGAGGTTTTTTATTCTTTGAAAACTTTTCAAGGTTTTTATTTAAAGACTGACATTCTGTTAGCATGCAAGTTTGGAAATGTTGAAACAGTTTCCTTTAAGAAATAAAAATTTAACTGCTGAGAAAAGCCTTTGTACTGAGATCTACACACAAAATATTTTTATTGTCTGATAGCTTCACAAGTATTTTTGATGGCTAGAAAAGGAAAAGCTTGGCTTTTTTATCAGTTGGGATATAATTAACCCTGAATGAGTAACCAAACTAAAATGGGGATTTCTGGAAATATTACTGGTGGTCCTGAAATTAACAGAAAAAAACCCCCTTTTTTTTCAAACTTTTTTTTTGTTTTAATAGCTCTTAATTATACTCCATGTGTCAAAGAATATTTAGTTTACATCTTAAAAAGTAGCAACTGCTGAATTATATACTAACAAAAGTCACTTGGCAAAAGAAGTACTCATTTATCTTATAAAACAGGTTTAATTTTATTGAGGAAAGTTGGCCTACAGGTATAGAGTCTGATCCTTTATTTAACATCAAATGTTCTAGGTAGTATTAATGACTCCTGTGTCTAAAGGCTGATACAGCCTTCTTCTTAAGAAGCAGTTTCTCCCTAGAATAAGATTAACTTTGAACATGAACCAAAAATCATGGTAACCGAATGGAAGCATTTTGTATCAGTCCTGATATATGGCTGGCTGAATGTCAACACTGAAGGTTGATGTTATCCCTTCTTTATTCTCAAAGGAAAGGGAAAGACTTCTGGAAGAACTGGAGCAAATGCAAGCTCAGGATCGGATGCGCAGGAGACAAGTTGTCTCGCAGATGCCTCCTCAGCTTTCAGTGCCAGCATACAAACGCATAGAAATAAAAGAAGAATGGCAGAGAGAACTGGAGTCTGCATTTGAAGAAATGTGCAGTGAAGACAGGAGTAAGTTCTTTGTTGGAGGTTGCTGAATCTGGTACCCAGCAAAGGAGAGGCTCTGCAGATACCTCTTCCCAGGTGCAGGTGGTAGTGAGGCCGTGTGTTTATTCATAGTTGGCACACACATGAACAGCCTTCCAGGGCATATCCATACAGCTGGCCACGCAGGCCAACAGGGAAAACACAGCACTCACATAAGTACAAACAGCATAAATGGCCTCCTTCTGTTTACTGCTCTGGCTGATCAAGGTGAAGGCCTTTTACTGGGATATATGTCTGTAATATGGTATGGATCCCTCCAGCAGTTCATCTATGACACTTAGTCTGTCCAGGAGTTGTCCCTTGTATCCAAGGTCTCCCATCTGCTACGTTACAGATCCTCCTCAGGTCTTAGACACCCAGTTTACCCAGTGATTCATGCTGGAGACTGGAGCCTTAGTTACCTCTCATACTCATGTATGCACTCATGTGCTCAAATATGTGCTCAAGTATGTGTGGATCACTTGGTGAACAGCTTTAGACATTTGCTCTTACACGGCAGCTGGCCCTTTCCAGTTGCTGGCTGCTGGGCATGCTTGGGCACCCCCAAGATCTTCTGCTCCTCCACAGTTACTGCTGCACAGACCTAGCTGGGCATGTGAGTGTGTGCACAGACATGCACATGCTATGGATTCCTGTGAGACTTGACTTTATATACTCAAGTCTACCCAGCAGCTGACCCTGGATCCTCTTGTTGTCTTGGAGATGCATACACGTGCTGGCAGTTTTCTTATGATCCCGTCCTCTCCTCTGTAGCTGGCTTGAATGCTTGGGTCTCCTGATCCCTTCACTAGACAATTTGTAGGTCCCTTGGCCTCTGCAATACCCAGCCCAGTCTTATGCCTGATGTATAACTCCTAAGCCTCTTTCCATTCTTGCTGGCTAGTCTGGCTTTGATTTGCTGGCCACTGCATGCTGATACTCATACCCACCTAAATGCACTCATTATGGCCTCTGCAGTTGGCAGTGCTCTAAACACAGGTGAACCTGTGACTTCTGGTCCCCTTTCCAGTTGCTGGCCCTTACATATATATGCACACACATGCATACAAAAGACAGCCTTCCTCACGCAGGAAAACAGCTACAAGTGTAACTTGGTGAGAAGACAGAACAGAATATCAGGCACAGTTCATGACCAGACAGGTGTACTGAATGTCTCATTTTATCTCACTGTTTTTACATTTTAATCTCACAGTTGTGCCCCTGACTAACTTGATCCTTTCCTTTCCCTGCCTTGGGTTCCTCCCCTAAGTATGTGTAACAAGCATAGAATTCCAAGGTAATCTTCCCCTGTGTCCCACATCCCTTGTAGGCAGTAACCCCCTCAGTCAGTAAGCTGATCATAGGAGAATTCCAGTTGTGCAGTCTTCTGGGATTTCACACCTGATCACACTGGACTGTGTGATCACTCTCCTGTGGCAGCCTTGTGAACAGCCAGGTCAGGGTGTGTCTTTTCCCTGGTGAAGTTATTGGGATCATGTGTAATTTTTCTTGTGAGCTGCTTTTGGTGTAAAGCAGAGCCTTTCATCACATCAGCTTTTATTTTGAAAAACATAGCATATTCCAGTGGAAACTGCCATGGAGGTTCTGAATGAATAGATGGCTATTGATCTAAACAGTTTTGAATTTTGTATTTTGGTGAGAAAATAAAAGCTGGATTAAATCTGTTGTGAAATAACCTATTGATATTTGAATTTCCTATGGATTTGCGTGAGTGTAGTCTTGCAATGTTGTTTGATTTGTATTCCAAATGGTCATTTTATTTCTTTGTGCTCTTTTAATTAGACATGAAAGAAGACCTGATTTTGCAGTTTGAGCCACAACCTTTGCCAGCCCCTTCTGACAGAGCTCAAGATAATGATCTTGATATCTCTTTGGAGCATGAATCTGCTTGTGACACTCAACCAGAGCTTCCTTGTAATACTCGAGAAGAATCAGAACATGTGATAGAAGAGGAGGTCCCTAATGAACCAGAAAGTAAAACTTCTAAATTTCATATTTAACTTCAACCTTTTTGTTTTATATTAGAAAAAATTAGTCTACTATATCAAATAAATTATAGTAATAAGTAAAATGCCTAAAGTAGTAAAACTTCTAAATGTACGCAAAATAATTCAGTGTAATTTGGTTTATGTTTAGCATCAGTTATAATACCCTAATGATTATGAATTTAAAAATGAAAATGTGACTTCTTTTTCTGATATGCTTCAGTTCATTAGTATGCTGAGAATAATTTTCAGTTGTAAGAGCTACACTGTTAGTAGCCTTAATTATTCCTGTGCAATTAGTATAAATTATGGACTGACGCTGATGTGTGACCTTAAATATTTTTCTGTTTTGAGATATTTCAAAGTTGAAGCTTTCTAGTCTGCTTATTGTGTGTCCTTTATGTTCAGGTTTGTGGTTGAGCTGCTGCATATTGTGAGTAGGCTGGAAGGGATGCATGAGTGTGTCCTGTTTGCTTGTGGCATGTCCAGGGTCATGTGGTGTGAACCAGAATTGTCTCAGTGAGCTTTGCTGCTTGGCCAAGTGCTTCTGCATCCCTTGAGTGGCACAGTCTTGTGTTTGGTCTGTGGTGCGTTGTGTTGCCAGTGCTGATAGAAAGCAGAGGGCAGGTGTGGGGATAGTACTGCATATTTCTGCTACAGTTTGACTATTAAAAACTGCATCCAGCTTAGTCCTTTTATAGATTGTATAGACAAATTACTCCTTCTCTCTTGCAGGTAAGAGAAAATTTTACTAAGATTTTAAAAATACACCTAAGCTATTTTTCCAACTCTGTAAGCAATAAAAGAGGGTTTTTTTAATGATATGAAGATATTCATTACCCAAAACTCTTTTAACAGTATATATTTTTTATAGGGCATGAAGAAGGAAAAACTTGCCAACCTCGATCAAAACTTGCCTTAAAGAAATTGTTGAACAAAATTAGAAGCCAAAAAGAGGAATGGACATCAAAAAGTGAGAAAGATAGTCAAAGTGAATTTGACACCGTTGAATCAGGCACAATTGCTAGTGAAAAGAGACCATTATGTGATTTAGAACTTAACAAGGAGCAGCAGAAAAATACAGTGTCTCAAGCCAAAGGTACACAGTACATACTTGCATAAAAGTTTGCTGTAAAGTAGCAAAAAGACTTGTACACGGGGACTATGACTGTGACTGTGATAAAACTGTTTAATGAACTTTTAGTGTTAAATGTTTTGTCACGTTGAATGAAGGTAACAGTTTCCTATCTATGCTCACAAGGCATTGTGGATTTGTTGAAACCACAAATAGGAGAGGCTTTTGCTCTTATGCCCAACTTGTCCATTTAGATCTTGAAGAGAACAGATGTCCAAAATACCTTTCTATCTTTTAAATCTCACTCAAATTATTGTCACACTTGATGTTTCTGTACTTTAATAGATGTTTGCCTCCAGGGATAGAATTCTCAGTGCAGAAGTCAGCATTGAAGTTCTCTACCTGTTGAGCTGGAAAAGCTGCTTTCTTTGGAGATTAACAGCTATAAATGTCCAAGACAAGCATAAGCTGATGAGTGGAGTTTTTTTCTGCTTTTAGGCACCATTCTGAAATACCTTCTTGTAAAACTGGAATTTATATCAATTAGACATTGCAATTTGTTTGATAGACAAATCATTTTGGGATTACTTCCCATGTCTGTCCTTGGTGCCCTTCTAGTTAGGTTAATGCTGCACTGGTGATCTTATATGCTGAGTGGGATTTCTGAAGTTTTAAAGTGATCAAGCTCTGGCATGTGTTTTGGTTGTTTTTGGTTTTTTTTGCTTTTGGGTTATTTGCTTTCATAGGGTGCTTGTTTTTTTAAACAAGATGAAGTGATTTAGTTCCATCATGTACATGGCTATGCCAGCATAATGCCTGGGGGCTGGAGAGTGTAGCATGAGTGAAACCATGCTTTGGGGAAAATGTGCTGCTATTTGAAGTTAACAGTACGGGACTGAGACTTGCTTTTTGTGCAATAGCCAAATGTTAGATTATTGCCCAGTACTGCCAGTTTTAGACCCTCTTTGTTCTAAGGGGTTAGTGTGTGGCTTTTGAGTCTTCAGGATGATCTTGCTCTTGGGCTCCCAAGTAATATTAGAAGTAATTTTCAGTCCCATTGAAGCTGGGACATTACTGTGTAATCAAGAAAGACACACAATAAAGGGCTATTAAAGACTTAAATAATACAAAAAACTGATTTTCCAGTTTATGGAGACAGGCAGAGTAGTGTAGGATATAGATCTTTCCAAGAGCAGCTTATGCATATTGTTGAGAAGTATTGGGAAACTGTAAAGCAAGATGTAAAGAAGATCCAAGGCGCTCACTCTGACTGCAATTACAGCTAAATAACATGTATATTTTAGACCCTATGAAAATGTTGGAAAATACAGTTGCAGATGAAAAGTCAGTTCTAATCCATTCTCAAGAACAAGCAGCTAAAATCAGAATGGAAGAGGCAGCTAAAATTAGAATAGAAGAGGAGAGAAAGAAGTGGGTAAGTGTGTTTGTATTTTTTCTTATCTCAGTTGTGGTGTAAAAAAATTATTTACAGGAGATTTTAAAATGGGTCAGGTTATACAGCAGGTATAGGTGCTCTTAACATTTAAACTTTTACTGTAACATTTTCTATACTTCTCAAAAATGATGAAGCTGTAGCTGGAATTTAGAACAGAATGGAAACCCTCAGTTTCTTCAAATCTAACAAGTGCTGTAGGCAAGGGTAATCATGGTAAAATGATACACAACAGTGAAAACTTAATATTAACTCTATGTAATAATGTAGGGAAGTCTATGGGATTGTGTTTAGAGTGACAGGAAAAGCAGACAAACCTTGAGAAATTTTTTTCAGTTATCTAGGAAGCAAATGCAGAAAGCTTTTTGTGTCTCTGGGAATGCTATATTTATTACATTTAGAAAATAAGAGCTTTGTGCATTATTTCATTATATCTATCATATATATGTTTCATTATATTTTAATTTTTGTTGTATCCCTAGAGACTTACCAGCTATTATGTGGTGGTTTACCAATTAAAAAAAAAAATAAAAAAAAATTTGAAATTTGTGTCTATATGCAGGCTTCAATTGTAGAGATTAAGTTCAGAAATAAAGGAAACAAAAATTTGATGAAATAGTAACAGTTAAAAAAAACTGAAACAAGCAATACATCCTTTATGAAAGTGTGGCTACTTTCTTTAACCTTCATTTCCTCTCACTTTGCACATGGCCAGGTGTACATAGTTCTGTGTCCACATAACTGTTCTTGGGTCCAGGATTTTCTTGGGTTGCTTTTCCTGACATCCCCATATGGACTGTTGTTAAAGGCTGTTGTGCACTTCATCTTTGCCAGTACTTTGAAATTTTTCTTTGCTTCCATTCTAAAAGCATATATGCTGTTGCTAAGTCTGGACCTAAGTGAATTGTAGCTGAAAGATACATGGAAAGAGCATAAAAGTAAACAGACTACTTCAGAGGTTTATGGACTGCTCTCAAAGTGGTTATACATTGTCTATTTCAGAAGCTTTTGTAAAGCTTGAATTAATTTAGATGTGTAGACTGTGATGAAAAACTGAGTAAAGTGCAAAATAAATTTTTCAAGTTTAAGAAAAGGACTTCTTTTACAGTCTTTGGAAAAAGATAACATATCTTGAAAGGATTCTGATCTTATCAATTTTATTAATTTGAGAAAAGATAATAATGCAATAGTAAATGGATTCAGGGATTGTTAGAAATATTGAGCCAGTAAAACAAAGTTATTCTTGTAGACTTTGGAACTACTTTAAAAGGCCTGTTGCAATTTGGAAATACCTGTCACAAGCAATAGGATTTCTTCTGTAATTTGGAACAAAGGTTTGCGTGTGGTGGCGTGTATGAACAGTCTGATTTCTTTGTCATTCAGTTCTAGAGATTCCCCTTCATTTTTCTTTTTGATAGAATGAAGAAATAGAGAAACAGAAACAGGAGCAGCTGGCCTTGATTAAAAGAATTGAGGAAGAGAAAGCTCTTTTGGAGGCTGATTATCTGAAGATCCAAATGCAAACATGTTTGGAGGAGGCTAAGAAAAAAAAAGAGGATGAAGAACAAGGTCAGCTGGTGCAAAGTCACAGTCTCTACTCCACAGATCAGCAGGACCAAACAGAACATGAGGTGAAGAATTCCAGAAAATTGTGTGTAGGTTTTTATTTACTATTATAATAAAAATAACACCATTCACCAATTTTAAACTGTATCAATTAAGACAATTTTTATTCCTTAGGCTTTGAATTAGAACTTTGTATGTATTAAAGCTTCCTTTTCTAGTGTACAAGCTTCTATTTCACATGGTATCACTGGACCTGAAGGAGTGGCTTGAATCTGTGTCAGGGGAGGTTTAGGTTACATACTATGATAGAAGGTTTTTAACCAAGAGGATGGTTGGGCACTGGAACAGCTCCCAGAGAAGTGGTCACAGCACCAAGCCTTTCTGAGTTCAGGAAGGGTTTGGACAATGTTCTCAAATACATGCTGTGACTCTTGGGGATGGTCCTGTGCAGGGCCAGGAACTGGACTTTGATGACCTTGTGGGTCCCTTTCAACTCGGATATTCTGTGATTTTATGATTGTGACTGTTGCTGTTGTATTGTCTCTCTCTATAGTCTGAGGGGCAGCATTTCTGTTTATAATACCTGTTAGTAAAATCTGATTATGGTCAGATGTTTGATAATAATAATGATTTGTGCACGTGTAGACATAACCTTTTTCAAGAAGGAAAAAAGAAATCATAGTGAGAAAAAAAGACACAAAAATCTGCCTCTGTTTAAATCTCAAACAGCTTCTTAAAGAAGAGGAATTTATGGAGGATGTTGAAGGAAAGTAATCTTTTTTATATATAAAATCTTGCTTCATTTGTGCAGCCAATATTCTTTGAGAGCCTGATTGCCTTGGAAGTGCAGCTACATTGGCTCATTGCTCCCTGAGTTTGCAGGGTATATTTACCTCTTTAAGCTGAGCTGCTGTAAGCACCATTGACTTTGATGGTGTGTGCAGAGAGAGACTGTAGCTGTGGGCCATGTGGTATAGAAACTTCTTTAGCTTCATTGCCTCAGGCTGATATCTCACAGACTTCAAACATGATGGTACCCAGCAGCTTCTGTAATCTTGAGCAGAAGATCATACAGCTTAAGGTTGCTGCCGTAATAGTTTTCTGTGTTAGTTGTATATATGAAATTAAAATTATTTTGTTTTGATTAGACTGGAAATGTATCAGAAACCAAGAGTCCAAGAGAAGGCAGTCATAGACAGATGATACGTAATTTTCAGCAATGCCTTCTGCAGCAAGAAAGGTAAGTGTCTTTATGGAATGTAAAGTGTCTTTATGGAATGCCTGTTCGAAGTAATTTGAATTGCCTTGATTATTGAAATAGATGTTTCTTTTTGCGCTGCTCTGAAAAGATTTGTGTTTTCGCTCTGTTCAGGTTGCGCAAACAAACCATTGAAGAAGCTAGAAAGAATCTACAGGAGTATCAGAATACACTGAAGCAAAGGTACTTGTCTGCTTCTGAGATACCTCTGAGCACAAGGGAAACAAAATCCATTAATTTAGAGCCTGTCTCAGAGCTGCTCCTACAGATGCAAGGAGCACAGCCAGCACAGTACCAGGCATCAGAACAAGTTCATACCCGAGAATATACACAGTCATTACCTGCATTTTCAGGAACATTGGGTATGTTGGAAAAACCATCTTCACAGAGGCAGGAAGAACAAGTGCATAATATTTGTCCTGGAAAATCAGTGCAGTTTTCAGAAGTATCAGAATTGAAGCATGGAGAATTTAATTTGCCCTGTGACTGTCCATCAGAGGAACAAGTGGGACTGTTCAAAACTGCCAATAATCACATCAGAGAGTCATTCCAGTCCCATTTACCATCAGGGTCAGTCAGGAAAGAAGTGACTGCAATAGGAACACAACCAGCAGCACGCCAACACCATGTTAGATTTGTCTTCCCTGCAGAAAGTTCCTCCGAGTCTTCAGAAACAGTACACTCTAAAGAGTCATCTCAGAAGATACCTAACTATCAAACCAAGACAGAAACTGGAGAAGAGCATCCATTTAAGACATCCCTCATGCCAGCAACAAAGAGATCAGCCTCGGCTGATCCTTTGGCCTGTCAGCAGGGATCTGTAGAGAGCAGCAGCAAAACAAGCCCTGATCAACTCCTCAATCTTTCTGAACCTACAATTCTAGCGCGTGAAGAATCTAAAGCTCAGGATGTTGGGGAATTCTTGATATCAAAAGCAGGAGATGCATCTTCCTTAAATTATTCTGGTATACTGAGATTAAGGGACAGAGTGTTGGCCTCATCAGAAAGCATCCAAGCTCAGCAAAAGTATTTGAAAGAATTGCAAGAGCAGATAGATGCACAAAGAGAAGCTCTTCTTTCTAAACAGAGAATACAAGAAAAACTACTTTTGCAGAAGCAAGATAAATTGAAGGAACAGATGCAGAGACAGCAAGAGGCTTTGAAACAATTTCTAAACAAGCAGGTAAGCTTTATGAGCACTTTGCATGGGTAATCATCTTCTAGGTGATCAAACTTACAAGTGAGTGCTACAGTGTACCCCATGGAGTATTGATAGTTTTTGGTGATTTACCATAATGAAAATTTCAATTAGGACTTGTGTTTTGCTATGAATACTTTACCTCTGTAAAGCTCCAAGAGCACAGTTTTGTTAAGTCTAACAGAAATACTGTGAAAGTCTGTTCTTGGTCTCTGAACATAGTGCCTATTGAAATTATGTTGTCTGAAATACCTGTAGGCAGAGTTGTCTTCATATCTATAAATGCATTTCTATGTGTAAAACAGCCCTTCTATTAAAAATACCTAATACCTGAAAGGATATCATAGGCATCTTGAATAGATCATTTTTAAAACTTCTCTTTTTGTGTGTACCTACTAGGAAATTGGCTTGGCAGCTGCAGTCTTGAGTTGTAATTTGTTTGTTTCTCAGTAACAGAAGAAAAATCTAGGTATATTTTTTGAGCTTCTAAAGAGCTCTTTTTGCCTTTTCTTGTGTTTTTTTAAACAGAAGTCATCCTAGAAGAATAACTATTCCCTAGAGTTCCTGTCTTTTGATTTTACAGTCTCCAAGCAGCTAAAATTCTTGAATTCTGGAGCTGAAAAACTAAAAGCAGACTTTTTGGGAATTGTTCCTTTTAAAAATGATGAGTGCTCTGATCTAATGTCACAAAGGCCTTGAAAATGTAACTAATTATGTTTTAGCACATTAGGTTTGTAAAGGTCAGTAAAATACCTCCATGTCACGTTTCTGTGAGCTAAGCAGATCTGTCTGGTGTCCTGCCTAACTGAACTACTTTCTCAATGTGCTCAATATTGTCTTGCTTTGAGTACACACAAGAGAAAATGCACTTTTGGTAAATGAGTATGAATATAATCTTATATAAAACTGCTTCCCCCCCTTCTAAGGTGAGACGTATGTGCCCAAATGAAGAAATAACAGAGGCACAAAAGCCTGTTAGGATTAAGAGAACTGACTTCTTCCAAGTCTCAGAAAGCTATCAGCAAGAGAATTGTGGCAGGAATAAATTTCACAGTAGTGAAACAATTTCATGGTGCATTGGTCCAGTTGAGCAAACTGGTAAGTCTGTTATGTTATTTTTCCTTATAATTTTTATTGCTTTACAGCTGAGATGGAGTTCTCTTCCATCTCTCCAAGTTAATTTGATATGTGTGTGTGTGTATACATATTATTGCAACATATTATAACTTTGTTTTACAGAACAATCTGAGAAAGTTCTCTGTAGAGAACAGAAATGGAGATCTTCCAAACCACCAGTGACAAAAGTCAAGTTAGGGCTTGGTTTGGAACAACATGAACTTAGTATTATACCAGAGGTAGACACACCGAAGAGCTGCAGCCTCTCTTTGGCAGGTAATGTATAAAATTTATAATAAGTGCTTTTATAAGTAGTAGATTGGAGGAATATAATCTTTTTTGAAGAATCCTTGAGATTATTAAAAATAATAGCTGATCCTGTTGCCTTTCTTGAAGTATAACTTACATACTAGCAAAGTTGTAGTTCAGAAAAGTTTATTCTATGAGTGTCTGTCAAGGGAAATATAATTTAAACAAAATTTCACCAGGAAAAGAAAACTCAGTTACTCCATAACCTGAGTTCCCTGTTGATTTTTCTTTTGGACAGGATCTGTGTTAATAGGCAGTTGTACAGTAACTCTAAAGAGAAGTTGGTAGATTTTGTTCAAAGGTTTACCTTTTGATCAAACCAAGAAAGTGACTGTGAAATCTTTCAAGTAGTATCAAGCTTCTACAGAAACTTTTAGGCCATCTTTTTAGGTTGTTTTTTCTAGTTAAAAAACACTCATTGGAAAAAAGCTTTGGAGAGCAGTAAAAATTTTATAAATATATGTGTTTCAGTCTGCAGGCAATGCTTTGCAATTGTCTGTAAGGAGCATTATTTAACAGGTAAAACAAACTCATATTTTCTAAAAGTAAACATTTAATTTTTTTCAATGTCTCTTCACACCTAAAATGTAATGCATATTTTATAAAGTTTTTTGTGTTGTGTTCTTGAAAAGGCTCAGCAGAGCAATGTGAGTAATTATAGGCCCATCAGGCTGGCATTCATTGCAAAATAATGAAACAGCTGATATGGGACATCATTCAATTAAAGAAAAGTAATTAAATGCTAGTCAGCATCAGTTTATGCAGAACAATTCTTGTTGGACCAATTTGATATCTTGATTAGATAGCAAGTTCTGTTGGGGAAGGTTTTGATGGAAGAATATATTTATGTTCTGGAAACACTTGGCTTAGTAACTTACACTTAACTGTATAATACTATTGTGATCCACCCATATTATCAAACCATTGGTCATGGTAGGTAGTAAAAACGTGAGATTTTTATTGGATTGGGTGGCCAGAAAGGGCTGTTTTGTGGGCTGGGTTGTAGAGAAAGAATCTTTAAAACAGGGTAGAGAATCTGTATTACCTCTGGATCTGGAGAAGGTACTGCAAATTTTCTTGGATTTGCTGTGTGAAAAAATCTGAGTTTTTTCTGAAGAAATACTTTGGTGGAATTAGGAGTTAGTTTTTGAGAAGTGTATGATCTGTATAATCTTTCAGCCCATATAATGCATAGACTGATGTGATATGGCTAAATTCATTAAATGGAGACCATAAAAAAATCACCAGTTTATTTCTGTAGAATGTGCATCTTAATGTTCCTCATGAAGTGCAAAACACTTCCTTTTTATACCTAAACTGATTACAGGTGTTTTAAATTCAGATAAAATAGATGATGGTATTGGAGAAACTTCTCAGATTTCATCCTCTGGGGAATTTCCATGTGTGAAATGTCACAGTCATGCTCTTCATGAAGGCACCTTACCTTTGGGCATAACAAACTATGAAGGAAAAGCCTCCAGTGGAAGTCCAAGGCAAGCTAGTCCATCAGGGAGATTATTACAAGAATTGCTAAAGATGGCTGCTGAAACTTCATATGATTCAGGTGAGAAAATCCTCTCCCTTCAAGAACACCAATCAGCCATTCAGCGTTGCTGATTTTGCTGCTGTTTATTTGTAGAATATGACCTGACTTGTTAAAGAACATGCAGTGCTATTTAATGCTATTGAATTTTGAGTGTAAAAAAGGGTGTTTCAATAAGCACTTGTTTCAGAATGAAGGAATTTTTATCTTTTGGGTTTTTGTGATCTATTACCATTCTGCTAACAAGTCCACACTGCAGTACACTTCGTCAACAGTTTCTTGTGCAGGGCATATGCTTTTCATCTGTAACCTCTATAACTGTAAAGGTTTGCAGGTACTCCAGGTGAGAACCTTCTTTTGGGCAGGCCAGTGGCATTCATGATTCAGTACCCAGTGATTCTTGTATTGATACAAAGGAAATCAGTGCTTAAAAAGATCTCTGGAGTGTTAATGTGTTTATGTCAACATCCACCAAAAGATCAGTGTGTATTAAAAATTACTTAAAAATATGGTTGAGAAAAAAATAGAAGGCTGAGGTCATTGTCAGCTCAAAAAGAACTTAGAATCCTGTCTTGGGTGTGACAGACATGAAAATTGAGGATTGTAGAATATTTCAAATTTAGAGACCTAGAAGGATCATCAAGTCCAACTCCCTGCTTCTCCCAGGATTACCTAAAACTAAACCATTGCCCAGTTGCTCCTTGAACTCTGATGGCCTTAGTGGTATGGTCACTTCCCTGGGGAATGTGTCCCAATGGCTGACCAACCTCTCAGTGAAAAACCTTTTCCTAATGTCCAATCTGAGCTTGCCCTAATGCAGCTTCGTTCCATTGCCTTGTGTCCTGTTGCCTTTTTTAGTGTCAGGTTATTATTTTGTATCTGCAATTTGTATTTAATTAGGGAGTTGTGACTGTCAACTCAGTGCATTAGCCTTGACTCTCAGTTTATGAAACTAACAGAATGCTAGAGTTGAGCCAGACACCTGGAATTTTCAAGTAGCTGTGACAGCTCTCCTGACGAGGAAAAGTCCGTGCATAGCCAATGTTCAAGTTCTGTTCTCCTTTGATCTTTTCTAATAGACATCATAGGCTTTTCACATGCTCCACTGAATATGTCAAAAGGAACAACAGTGCAATATTGCAAGGACTGCTTTAGCTCTATTCTTGTCAGTCTGTGAAGAGCTTTTATTGAACAAGAGCACCTTTGAGCATAGGCCATATTCATAGGTGTCAGAGTTACTCTGATTCCATAAAATAAAACAAGTTGATTTGGTTATCAAGAAAAAAGGTTTTGTTAGAAAGTTTCATGAATGTTCAAAATAATTTTTTACAGGGATATTGAAACCTAAACATGTAATGGGTAACTTGACTGGCTTTATAAAATAACAAAGATGTCTAGATTGTAAAACATTCACTAAAGCAGTTTGAAGCTTATTACAAGATGACAGAATTGCATGGTCCAGTACGGTTTTCAGTTTCCATCTAAAATATTATTGGAGCTGCAGAGGGGTTCTCAGAGATGTGGCAGCTTTCTTACGCCCATTGTTACAAGCAATATAATTATGTAGTACACATTTCATGGTTTTGCTAGAAATTTCAGCCCTAGGCTTTAGTTTTTCATTTAATTTGCATTGAGACATCATTTCCAGTTCAATCGGATTTACTTGGAATTGGAGTTGTTTTGAATAAGTACATATAAGCTCATTTTCCTTCAGCTGTTTCTTTATTTCTCAGAATGCCCCTTTTGAAGTATATCTATCTTTGAACTTCAGCTATCATGAAAACATTTTGTCTTTTAACAATATTTGAAGAAAAGACTTGTGTTTTTCTAAGTAAGTTGTAGAACCGTTGCTAGAGCAGCTGTTTCCAAATTAATATAAAATATTTTGGTGTGGTGTCTTTTTACATTATAGACTATTGTATATGAACAATGCAATTGTTAGGTAAGAGGATTAGGAAACTTTATGTGAACATCTATATTAAAAGAAAAAAACCCCAAAGCTTTCTGTGATTATGTGTTTAAGAGGATTGCCCTCTTGAGCAGCTCAGCAACCAAAAGTGCCAGCAATAATCATGATAACATGAAGGCTGTGAGGCTCTCTCTGGTACTTTCAGTAGCTAGAATGGTGTTTCAGCAAGAAAACCCACAGTCCCTTGCACTTTAAATACACAGTTTCTAAAGGGAAAATTTAAGGTTGATTTTAAGTTGTTACTTAAGATTTTTAATTTAATTTGGTTTTTAAATTTTTTTTGCTACTTGATTCTTACCTGAACATGTTTCCATTTTTCTCATGTTTTCAAGTTGTAATTGTTTCTTTACAGGTAAGAGCAGTTGAGTGCTTTGTGTGATTCTTGACCTTGTTCTTTGAAGTTATATTCTTGATGGTTTGAACCTTTGACCAAATAATGTAAGTCTTTACAACTTAGGAGTTTCATGATTGCAGAACCGCTAGATGTGTACAAATCCTTAGTCACTGCTCACATGCTTTTCCAAATCAGACATAAAAGATGAAAAGAGAAAGTTGGTAAATCTGCTTTTTACATGCAGATGCTTTATCAACAAAGGTGAGTTTCCTTTGATAGGAGAGTTGCCTCGCTTAAGAGGCAAATTTTTTTTAAAGTCTGTAATTAGCTGCTTGTATAATTTGCCTCTCAAATTTAGAGGCTGCTGTGTCTGTAAAATGGGTCTTAAGGACTGCTTGTGGTTAGGGTGGATGAATCCCTGTGCTCAATATTGAGTGGTTGCAAGTGCTACAAAAACTGTTGAGCTGGTTGCAGCCAGGGCACAGGTAACTGCTGAAGTGAAGTTGCATTGGGTGCCACCACTGAGTCTAAATTCTGAGTTGCTCTTTTACATGCCACTGATGCATTGATAGGATGAGTTTGGAACTTTGGACACTTAATGTTCTTTACAATCCTGTTTGGTTAGAATGGGCTAATAGTATTCAAACTGTTAATAGGGAATTGCAGAGTAATCCTGCAGGTGAGACAGGCAGTTTGATGGCATAAACCTAATTTCCTTAGGCAGTCGGCCTGGAACTAGTGACTAGGTTTGATACGTACACCTCTGCAGGTATCAGTTCTCTCCTTCAGGACATATCAACAGGCTTGTCTCTTTGTATTCATCTGCAGTGGTTCCCTTGAGCAGTGTTCCAGATGTGATTTTCTTCATGTGTTCCTACTCTGTACAGGGATGTTATTCCAAGCATTACTTTTTTTTGTGATCCAAGCTAACCTAAGATTTCAGTTTATTTTTACTAATCACAAATAGTTGTCCATAATTCAGCATTTCAATAAACTTCTTTACTGTTGCCAGTTTAGCTTTTGATTGTTTGTCTACATGGCTGGATTTGGACTACTTCCTGTTTTTATATTGTCTTCACTGAGTGGTTGGATTTTTAGTAATTTGTCTTTCAAATTGCACCCTAAAAGAATAACTGCTATTTTACTGCCATTTCTTTTGGGGGGTGGGGTGGGGAAGCATTTGGGGTATTACAGATTCAGATTTTATACATAAAATCTTCATGACATTGTGGGGGACAGGAAATTAAAACATGAAAGTCCCATGTCAGGATGCTGTGAGAGGAACAAGAACCTTGCACTATTATTTTAGAGGAGGGAGAGAAGACTGAAAAACCCTCCTTAATGAATCACCAGATACAGGATTTTAAGGATATTAATAAAGTCATGGGATATGGGCATGGATTTTTAATTTAATAATTTGGTTTATAGCATGAGATTGATACTGTTCATCCCTGGTATTAATATTACAAGAACAATGCAGGTTACTACAGTTCAGTAATGAAACATTTGTAACATAGCTGTCAATAGAATTTATATACTAGAGATTATTAAATGCTTGGATTTCATCTCTAGTGTATCCTGAATTACTGCATCTCATGGTGATATTCTAGAGAAAATAAAATAGCTTCTTTCAGAAAAGTATCTCTAATGTTGATGGAAAGGTATCAGGAATTGAATTATGTGGTATCTTGTTCCAGCATTTACTTTTTTATCAAATTTTAAAATAAATAGTCTTTTTCTAGTTTCTGAACATCTGACAGCTATTTCTAGACACTGCTTCTTGTTATTGCTTTAAGTTTATCAATCTTCTGTACTATGCTTTTTTTCTCCTATGGAGATATTTAAATAACAATTGATTAGATGATTGCAGTTTTCATGCTTCTTTAAAGAATTTTCTTGAAGGCCTTGCTCATTTTCAGGATCCTCTGTCTCCTGTATCCTGCTCCAATGAAGAGGAGCAGGCTTGAGCAGAGTACTTGATCTCTAAATAAATGAGTTTTAGATGTATTTCCTTTCATGTTTTGTACTTCCTCCTAGATGTCTACTGGGTAATAGTGACTAAAAGAAATCTTGGGTTTTTTTCTCTCCCTGAAATGAGTTTCAAAGTGTTTCATATTTATTGAGAACATAACCTTTATTATTGTTGCATCATATGAATGTATCACGGTTGTTGCTTTACAGAGCAAACATCTCCCTTTTTTTTTTTTTAATAGTATGAATTAGAACTACCAGAGTTTGCCATCTGGTAAAAAAACTGAGTTTCAGCATATACAAAGTACAAACTAGTGCTAGGATTCAGAAGAAGTTAGATCTGCCTAAGTACAGAGTCTCACAAAAGCTGGGGGTTTGAAATGTCTGTCATTAACAGCCCTTTTAAAACTGGGAGAAAACACACCTACTTCACTTGTGTTTCATTTCAGTTTCTTACTTAGCACTTCTTTCTTGAACATGTATTTGTTTGTGACAATTAATTTATAATCATAGAATTGTCAAACTTTGAAGGTGCTTACCAGCACTGAATGCAGAAATTGGATTTTTTGGGTGCTTTTGTGGTGGGTTTTTTGCACAGATACTGATCTTACACTACTTCTATGTGTAAGAGCATTATGGCAAAAGTGACTCAGTTCCATGGTAGTAGTCATTGCTGTAGTTAAGCAGTTCAGTGCTTCTGCTTTCTCTGGTCCACTTGTAATGTCTGCTTTTCTTTGTAATTTCTGTAATGGTAGGTTGTAAAGGATTCCCCCCACTCCAGTGAGATGACTGCAGTAGCACTGGCAAAGCCACATTTCATTCTGCTAGGCCAAAACACGAATTTCAGACTCTTCCTGCCTGCTCTGTGGAGAGCAGTCAGGGTAGTTAGAAATTTTAGGAAGGTGTGTCAAGTACCACAGCTTGCTGATGAAATTGGTGGTATGGTGGAGCAAAAACTGTTGTGTAGGTGAGAGCAAAGTGGTTAAGGATGGGCTGAATCAGTGTCTGAAGAGTGAGGCCAGCAGCAGTGGAGTGTTACTGCCCTCTGCTGTGCATTGCTCGCTATGAACTCGAAAATGGCTTTTTGTTCCTCATTGCTTCTGTTACTTTTGTGTTCAGCTCAGTCCCAGGAGTCTCAAGTGTCTCAAGATTCACCGGTTGTTGCTGCTGAAGGTGAAAAGAGACTTAGAACAAGTTCTGGACCATCATTCAGGCTTGATAATACGGTTGGTCATATCAAAATAATCATATAACTCACTCTTTATATTGTGATGTAATCTTTCTCGTATTGGGTGGCCAAGACTGGGTGCACTATTCTAGGTGCAGCAGTAAAACTAAGCAGTAAAAAAAGGTAAGAGGTAACCACTGTGATGCATCTTCTGGCTCTGTTCTTGTTCGTACAGCATGGGATGTCAGAGCACACCATGGGCTTACACTCATCTTATTGAGACTCCTTTTTTCACAGTGCTGCTCCCCAGGCAGGCCCAGCTGGGACTGGTGCTCTGCTTCTTCCTTCCCAGGTGCTGGACTTTGCCCTTGCTGAGTTTCATCCCATTCCTGTAGAGGCAGCCTCAGAGGTTCTTCTGTATACCAGCCCTGCTGTTCAATGCATGGGGTGCTCTTCCTTCCTTAATGTGGTGTCACCTCCTCTGAGTCATTGCCAAGGACAAAACCCTGTGTACTTGTTCCCCACCTCCACAGTGTATAACCCTTCAGTCACTGACTTCTGAGCCTGATTATCCAGCCAGGTTTTTACCCTTCTTACTGTCCATTCATCCATGTTGTAACATCCAAACTGGGATCACAGAATATTGTGTTAAAAGCCTTGCCAAAACCTGCACCAATATCCCTCCTTTCTCTTGCTCAAAGATTCCATCATTTTGGTAGCAGATAAAAACAGTATTTAAAACATGCTGTGTATTACATGGACATATAAAAGTACCTTAGGATGTAAATGTTATACATGTGTATGTAATGTACGTATGTATGAAATGGAAGATGTAGCAGAAGGGTTTCCTAGATTTTTTATTTTCTTAGGCCACATTTTAAGTCAGAGTTTGAGAGGAACTGTTCACATCTAATTCTTCAAAATTTTGAAGTACAAGAACCCTCATCTGCTTTGTGACTTTGCAGAGCTTACCTTAAAATTAAGGAAGATAATACTTTAGAAGACTGTGTATATTTGTTTCATTTCATAGAATAAGATTTTAAGTCTCCTGTATGCAAAAATCTCAATATTGGAAGTACTTGTAAAGTTTGTGATATTTTAATGTTTTGCATATATGTCCCTCTGAGATCCACAATTCTATTGAAGTGGGTCTGTGATGAGAAATAGCCAAATCTGATCACCAGAAGATAAAACAATCTTCCAGGTGTCATGATTTGTATGCAGTTCTGAGAGGCTTTACATGAGAGTGAGTGTGTGAATGTGTGTGTGTATGAGAGAGAGAGGGGAGGGGGGCTGTTGGGGAGTGATGTGCCTGGGACATGAGGTGTGAATGTGTTGTACTGAGCAAGGATGAATCAGTATTTGCCTGACTGTGCAAAACATGAAGGCTCCTACACTTGAACTGAGCTCAGAATAAAATGTGTGGGTTTTGAGCTTTACTTCTGTACATTTGAATACATGCTAATAGGTGTGTTACTTTATCCTAGGAAGTACCAGGTTCAGAGGCTTTCATGCAACGATTACCCTGTGATATAACTTCAACAATTTCCACAGGCAGCTTTTCAACCAGTGAAATGTTGAATGCAAGCCCTGTTGAGACTGGTGAGTGTTCAGGTTTTGTTGTTCTTGTAAAAGGAAAATTGTGGTTTAATTTTATGGTAGAATGGGCCTAACTCATCAAACATAAGTTCTTCTGAAATAAGTTTATGTCAAACTTCACTGAAGGTTGATTAATACATCTTACAGAGTTGAGTATAACCAGAATGTTTTCTTAGGTGCTAATGATTTTTTTACTTTTATAATAATTTAATATTATTATACATCTACTTTGGCAAAGGATATTTTGAGTTCTATTATGCAACTGTAACACTAGCAGCTTTCACATAGCAATTTTTGTTCTAAAAATTATCTTCAAATGATAATACTAATAAAAGTTTCCTAATCAATATATATCATAGATTAGTGCAGAGCTATGATTGTCTTGCTGTTAAGATACTTGTTCCAGTATCTGCTTGTCAGCACAGTAATTCTCAATGACTTACTTGTGAAAATGTCACTTGAATGCTATATTGGCTTTTAATAGTTTTCTGGGAAATATGTTTTCTTGCTTTTTTTTGTCTGTAGTCTGCCTCTTCATGTTGCTAGTTTTTCATAAAATCAAAAGCAGTTCTTTGATAATAAATATGCAAGTGCTCCTGATATTTTTACTTGTGAACATGGAAGTGAGTTTGAAATTTATTAGATAGTGACCCTTGGATTTAGTTACTTTGAGGCTTAATACTGTATTATTCTGACATGCAGATGATTTCTTTAGAAACATATGTATATGTGTTACTCCCATGTTTATAAATGAGTTTCTGAGATTACAGTTTTTACAGCCTGGAATTTCAATGGCTCATTTTAACCCTAATATTTCAAACATGTTATTTTGTGTAGTAAACTTTATAACTCAAGTGCCACATCTGTGTTTTAGTGATGTAAAAAAGCTAAAGCCATTTCTAAGACTGTTTTCTTGTGGTTTTTCTTCTCTATTCATTTTTAGTTGTGAAAGAAAAACACCAGCAGTTTTGTTATTTGACTAAATAAATTTTTCACATCTAGCTGTGTCTTCACCATACACTCTGTGCTTAGTAATGACCTTTTCTGGTAGCTTTGTGCAATTCTTCTGCAAGGTTATGGATAAAGAAGGGTTGGTGTATTGTTTAGGAACATGATTTTGGTTGTCTTGATCCTTCGGATTTCTAGTGCTGGTATAAAGCAATTTCTGTTTGAGCATGAATAAAACCACTGTTTGTATGCAAAACTGTTAACATGTAACTTATTTTATTTCAGGATTGTCCTCTGATTGTAGAGAAGATGGAATTCTGAGAGAAACAGGAAGCCACTGTTGGAACTCCTCACTTCCTTTTACCTTGCATCAAAGGCAAGAAAATTTGTCTGGAGCACCTGAAAGTCAATTGTCTGAAGTAGAGATGTACTTTTATGAAGAAAACCAGATACAGCAGATCTTGGGGAGACCTACTGGGAACTTCAATTCTTCCTCAGAGGACAATACACATTTCCAAGGTATTCATTATTTTATAGCCTTTTTTTGTGCTCCTCTCTGATCATACAGAATGAGGAGCTTGCTCAGTGTTCGGCATTGGTCTGTATTATTTATATTCAACTTACATGTTAAAGTCAATAAGGGTTCTGCATGCAAGAATTCAGTACTTTGATGTTCTTGGAGCTTGGTGGTAGATACATGTTCACAAAGTAGTGCAGAAAAAAGACAGACTGACCAGACCCCTATCAGTTCTGTGCAGATTCCTGCCACTGTGGCTGGGCTGCTTGCTACCTTGTGCCATTTTTGTCACTTGTTTATGCACAGCTTTCACTTCAGAAAAGTAAAGAAGTATTATATAATACTTCATTGTTCACAGGGGGTTACATAGTTGATGAAACTCTGACTGGCTGGTGGGAGTTTTGTGGTCTAGAAAAAAATAGCAATTCATGGAAATTATTGATCTATCTAAGCTATCATGAAGAGTTAATTCAAATCACTTCCTCCTGGAATGTTTGAAAACCTCAAATCATGTAATTATAGAGAAATCTAGACCCAGAAGGACCTTCTAGTTATGTGGCCCAAATTCTCCTTCCTGCTCACAGCAGAGCCAACTTAGACCAGATAGCTTGGCAAGTTCTGAGTATCTCCAAGGACAAAGATTCTGCACACCCAAGCAACATTTTAGTAACTTTCCTCATGTTTTGTTTTGTTTTTTTTTTTCTCCTTTTCTTGCATGTTTGAGGAGACTATTTTCTTTAAACTGAGAGAAGACAGATTCAGATTAAATATTAGGAAGAAATCAATCATGGTGAGGGTGTTGAGGCACTGGTACAGGTTGCCCAGAGAAGCTTTGGATGCCTGATACCCTGGAAATGTTCAAGGCCAGTTTGGGTGGTGCTTTAAGTAACTGGTCAAGTGGAAGGTGTCCCATTGCAAGGGGCTTGGAACTAGATGATCTTTAAGGTCCCTTCCAACCCAAACCATTCTAGGATTCTCTGTAGTATGTCTTAAGAGGTTGTAGACAGTAGACATTTTTTGTACCACTTCCTTCACACCCCCAGTTCTTCTTTTAGGATTGTTCAAACTCAGTTATTTAGTTGCTCTTTGAACATCATGTGCTACATCCATTCTCTAATCATCCCTGTGGCTCTTCATTGGTCTTGTTCCATTGTGAGCTCTGAACTGAGAAACCTGCACTACTTGTGATGCAGTCACACAAGAGCAGAACAGAGAACTTACGGACTTCACTTTTTCATTTAAAGGATAATAAAATTGAATCAGGGTAGCACTTTTTTACTGCTTTTTATACCTGCATTGTGTCAAAGAATTGGATGCTGTAAAGATTTTGTTTTTACAGCTGGTATTTGTATAGCTGCAGAATTCTTTAGGCTCTATTTACTGTATATAGGAACAAGATGTGATACATTTTTGCAGATTTTTCGTTGTTTTTATTTTTATGGGGTATTGTTTTTGGGGGTGTGGGTGATGTTTGTTTTTAAAAGAACCTCTTTTCTTATAGCTCTAGCAACTGAACTCTGTTTCCCTGAAATGGAGAGACATTTTCCAAACTTCCATCACCAGTTCTTTCAGCCTTTGGAACCAAGTGTTGACTTTGAAACATCATCATCATCATCCTGTTCTCAATACAGAATTTCCCAACAAAGTAGAGAATTTAGCAAGGTACTGCAGAAAAAACTCTAGTGGAGGAAATGCTTTGGCTGAAGATTTTTATGAGAATTAAATAAATAATCTCTATACTATTTATAAAAAACAAAGCAGTATTTTTTATATTAATAGATTGCTAATTAGCAATGTAATTGTAAGTAGCAATGTAATCTAAGTAGCAGAAAAAAATCAAAAAACACCTTTTTCTTTTTATCCTTCATACTTCTGAGAAAATTAATCTTAAATCAAAATTATTTTCTTATACCACTAGACTGCAGAATTTTCAACAGGAAGTCCAGACGTGTCTACGTTTCTAGAAGGAGAAAACTCTGGTCTGAACAGACAAAAAAGTAGTCTGCCTTCTAGTCTTGAAACAAATGGGCAAAACATTACATCAGAAGAAGAGTCTGCTAGAGAAAATACCACTCCAGGTATGTTCAGTGTAGTCAGATCAGTGCTTTCAAAATCAGATTTGTGCAAGTGTATAAACACCAGGTCTGAGTTTGAGGCTTGTCGTTTGGGTTAGCAGTGTTGAAATGGGGACAGATCTCGCTTTTCTCAGCCCTGCTTTGAAATATCTTAACTCTGCTGCACTCCCACACACAGTCTCCTCCACCAGCTTTAATGGTAGAACTCCCGAATTTTTTAAAGCTCCTTTCTTCAGCAGTTTTGACTGTAATACAAAAGCAGACTGGGGTATTCAAGTCACTGTAATGGATGTTACTTATTCCTTCTGTGGTAATTTGTTCAGCAAAGAAGTGTCAACTCTAGCTGAAACTATCCTTTTTCAAATATGTGTTATTGTATATCCATTACGTTGTAAGTTTGAGTAAGGTAAGGAGATTCCAAAAAATTGATTAAAATTTTGTGCATGCATTAATAGTCTCTCTGAACTGACTCATTTGTCTGTTACATACATTTTGTTCTTAAAGAAACAATTCTATTTTCCTTTCCCACTGTTAAGTCACGGCAATGTACTGCACACTGCAGTACTTGGTTTGATGACAGAACTGCCTTATCTCTCTACAAAATAAAGTAGAGGATAAGACAGCAACTTTTGAGCTACAGTGTTATAATTAATTTAGTGGATTAGAAGTTTATGATTAAGTTAACTGCAGCTTATAGCAGGAAAAAATATTTTTTAATGTTTTGCGGTTAAATTTAAATTAACTTGATCTTTCATGTAATTTTAAATTCTAAAAATTCTAAATGCAGCCAATACCAATCTAAACATTTCTGGAGCAAGAATCAGGTGTTTCAGTGTTTCAAGATGCTCCAACAAAAAGCTGAACACCCAATGTGGCACAGTAATTTAAGTAATAGATGTAGTTATAATGTAAATGTTATTGGTCAGTTACATTTGTGACTTGTGAAGTAATAAATGCTAGAAGAGGTTGACACTTCAAGACATTTGTGATTGCAGTCACAGCAAATAGGATTTAGGAAGTTCCATGCTAACTTCAGACCATTTCTGTTTCTGTCTAAATTGCTTATAGACACAGTCTTGATGGTTTAACGGCAAAATCTTCCCATCTCTTAAGTGTTTTTATAATCCCAGACCAATTATTGTTGTGCTTTAAAAGGAGGGGAAAAATAACACAACAGGCTAAGCAAGTAAAACCTATTTTGGATTGTTCAAGGAAGGCTGATCTGCAAGTGCATCATCCAGAGAATTTTCTGTTGATGGCTGATGTTGCACTGTAATTCTTCCCTCCCCATTAACAGCTATTTATCAGCAGACAATATTCTTTATACATGTAAAAATAGATATTTTCTGTGTATCAAAAAATGCAAAAAAATGTCTGAGGGAAACCATTAAAGGTTTCTGTGGCACTTTCCATGAAGTGTATAAAAAGGCTGGTGATAGCACAATGATGGAGTCTGTGTAACTGATTTTATCAAACTTAGGACAAAAAAAAAAAAAGAAATTTAAACAGCACTGTTGTCTGTTTGGCAGGTGCTGTTCTGCTGAAATGCCTCCCCAGTAATTAATGTTGATACCCAGTCTTTCTCTTTGCCCAGCCTTTTCTTGAAAAATGGTATCTTGACTTCTGTGCTCAGATAAAGAAAGATCATTTAGGGTGCAATACTGTACCTTGTAGGAACAGTAGTCTCTATTCCAGTTTGAATGTTGCTTTCTACTTTGAAGTTTTTCTGCCCAAGTAATGGTGTTTTGGATCATTTTCTTTGTGGTTTAGAGACTTTGTTGCAGGCCCAAAAGAGACTCAGAGGACTTCCATTTGCAGAGTGTGAGCTGTAAAATACTCTGACTTCCAGTGTAGTTATGTCAGCACCATCACAAAGCCCATCCCTAAACATGCTGCTTCTAAGAAGCACCAAAATGTGTTGTTTCTTGAAGTTTTGTGTACAGTGATGCAATAATTTTCTGTAATGTTGATGGTATTATGTTTGAGGAAACTTAAGTAGTTTTTTAAACAAAATTTTCTTCCTGTTTACTAGACTTTTGTTATACGTTACTGAAAAGTCTTCTTATAGAGAGACTTGAAGTGTAAATGCTGTTTTGTTAGCAAGAAGTTTGACTTCTGACAATTTTTGAAACAGGATCTGAAGAATCTTTTTACCCACTGCAATTAGAATCTACTTCGAGTGATGACTGTCAGAACACTGATCAGCCAGGGGATATAAACACTGTGTCACAAAGACCTTTTGAACAAACCCTTGGAATTAGAGACAATGAGAACTCTATTTCACCTGCATGTGGATATGAAGAGCTGTCAAGAAGTATAGGATGTATTAATCTCCAGTGTTCAGTGGAAGATCTGCAGAATGAAAGTCTGATTCACCTGGAAGAGCAAAACTCATTTTACCAGCTAGGTCCCACACCAGTTACAATGGGTGAAACTTTCCCTCAGCAGTTAGTAAAAGAGACTGTGTCTTCTGAAAAATTACCTCTGGAGGCATTTGATAAGAAAAAGCATGTGAAGCTTCCTGAAAAATCAGTTCATGAAAATGAAGTAAATAAAGCTGTGGAGCTGCATTCTCAGTGCAACATGGATATAAAGGAGCCAGATCAAAGCTTTCCAGAAGGACAAGAATCTCTGGGGGTTCTCAGAGTAGCCAGCTTGGAAGACTCAGACATCCATTTGCACACTGTTGTACAACAGAACAGTTCTTTATTCCAAAGACATGAAAAATATTCTCATCCTGTGCCCAGAAGCTTATGTCATATTCCAGTCTGGGTGAGTAGAACAGATATCCATAAGCAGGGGTTTTGTTGTTGCACAAATATCTGATAATATCATTATTATATCAACATGATCATATTTCAGATAATATCTGAAAGCATGGCAAATGTTGATTTTTACAATTCTAGTTCCTGTTTCCTGGAGTTTTGCCCTGATCCTTCTTCTGGACCATAGCACTGAGATAATTAGCAGTAGTTTAAATGAGCTGAGTTCCCACAATGGTTGGAGGAGCTGTAGCATCCCTACTGCCTCTCCTTCTCTTAGCACCCAGTGACAGAGCTCATGCACCTGGGTACATAGCATGTGTGCCTCACTGAACAGCCCCTGGCTCCATTTAGAAGCCTGAAGGGGGTAAATAAATTAACCAAAACATAAGCGAACTTAAAGAAATAGCATTGATGTAGCTTTAAAAAAAAAAAAATTGCCCTTGAACTAAGTAGTTTAAACTTACAGAGAGCAGATTTGTAGTTGTTTGGCTACTTTGGGTTGTTCCAGTTTTTTGAGTTCTGAAATATAAATGTTCTTTCTGTATTTCATTTACTACTTGGGGCAGGTTTTCTTCTATATGTTAAATGAGCTTCCTTTTCTGACAACAGTTGCTATTGCTGAAGATACTAGGTTTTTACTTTTTTCTTTACTGATAGCTTGATTGATTTATTTTCTAGGAGACTGAGTCAGGGCATGGTATTATGGAAGAACCTGAGCTCACTCTGATAAGCTCCAATGACATCAGTATTGTAGAATCAGACATGGAACATCCTAACAAAGAGAAAATTAAGGAGGATGCAATGGATAACTCAGTATGTGTGGATCAGTCTGAATGTAATGCTTTTACTGAGGTAAGCATTATCTAATGTGATAGTTCTGTTTTGAACTTGTATTAATCAAAATAAGGAGAAGCCCCACAGTAGCACTTCACCCACTGTTGCAAAACAAGAGATTGTTGGGCTCTCCAAGCTTTATAATTGCTTTGGATCATCTTGGTTTGATGTTGTGTTTTCCAGAGAGATCAAATAGATCCTAAATTTGGGTTATTCATTAGAATCACTACCTTGTCATATTGATCTAGATAGAGTTTGGGAAGACTTGCTGCAAAAAACAAAACCATCTTGCTGGTGTTTGCAAGATGGAATTGTATCTTATTAGATAAATCTGAATGAGTGTGCGGAATAAAATGAAACTACAAACTAAACAGGAGAAAAAAGGAGAAAGCCCCTCACCTTGTGAGGTTGGAGCCATCCAGGCTGACACAGCAGTTAGAGGCTTATGGATGGGGAAAATTAATCAGCTCTTCATAACTGCCACACTTAATTAACCTGTGGTGTTCTTTTTGCTGCTTGCTTATATACAAAGGCTGTAAATTGCAGAGGGGTGGGCTGTAATGTGACAGTAGTTTGGGTGCTGAAGGACTGATGCAGAACTGAGTAATCTGTGTCTGTTAGATGAATAGATTAGATTAAATCATGCACTAATTGCAAGAGGCATCTAGGGAATTCCTTAAAGTGTTTAAGGATGGATTTTTATCAAGTAGTTGATACATGGGTGAGGTGGAGGTTGGCAGTTGGAGGCTGTACTGCTGCAGTGGGTGTCATCCACCTCTGGGAAAAGGATGGAAGAGACAGAGCAGGAAGACAGTGATGGGGGAGGACCAGAGAAAGCAGGAAGAAAGGAAAAGAAATTGAATTTCAGGCCTGTATTAAGAACCTGGCAATTGAAATCCGGTGGGCAAAAAGTCTTTAATGGATGTTCTTTGGGTTTGGAGGTGGGGGTGGGTGTTGTTTGGGTTATTTTGTTTTGTTGGTTTGTTTTTAAGTTTTGAAAAGTTTTTAGAAAACAGCTTTTTCATACCTGTTATTAAGATCCATTTCTGATTTTTCTATGCATCATGCATAAAGGCAAAAGCATGTTTTTTATTTGCATTGAGTCTATGCTAGTGGTGCAGTAGTACTGCTTCACTCAAATATGTTGTCTGTGTTAAGCATTTCCAATACAATCAATGATCCTTTTGAAACAGGAGAGAGAATTTTTACCACTAGCTCCAGATACAGATTATTCAGCATTCATAAGGCCTGACAGTTCTCCCAAAGCCCAGAGTCCCAGTGAGGATCACTGTCCATCACATCAGACTGCAGGTAATTATGTGGTACTTCAATACAATGAAGTTGAAAGTATTTTTTAGTATTAAAATAATCAACAATTTTTAATGATTTTTATGATTTTAATTTCTGATGATTAAAATCATCAACAATTTTCTCATTTGGAAAACTTACTTTTAAGTTTTTTAAAAGCTGTTTTTACTTAGGCAAGTGCATCCTGCTGTTCAGACTCAGTCTGTAGTACCTTTGACTGAGGTTTAATGTGTGTCACCTGGACTTGTCTCTTCCTGGGCCAGGTTCTCATAAAACTTCAGAATCTCTACACTACCCTTCTTTGGTGTTGTAATGACTTAATTTTGAAAAAAATCTGTATTGTTTTCTGATTTGTTGTCATAGTTCATGTACCTTCATTTGTTTCTCATTTTCTGTTAGTCCCCCTACAAGTCTGTAGCCAAAGAATTATACAATTATCCTTTCCCCCCCTGCCTTATTCTGATGATAATCTGGAAGAGTAGTAAAATACTGATTTTTATTTTTTTTTTGTCCAAGATGAACTGCAGTAATGTGAAGGTCAGGAATTCATGGAATGTAATTGTGTCAGGGACTTGTGAGGTCTTCAGCATGTTTTGATGCATCCAGATGCTTTTGGTGCAGTATTTCTCACAGCATTTGTGAGAAATCTTACATCTCACAGCAGGGCAGACCTGCTGGCCATTACTAGATTCCATAGGTCTGAACTTCTGCTGGTTCTGCAAGATACCTCATTGTTCAGTGCTATTCTCCTCATACCATTTACAAAAGTACTCAAGCACATTTTAGGAGAAGTACCTTGAAATGCATGACTTGCTGCTCATTGTTAACAGTGAGAAATGGAAGACTTCTTTTCTTTCACAGTGATGCTACTGGAATTTGCAGCTACACCCGGAAGTTTACAAAAATCCTTTTTAGAAAGAAAGCAAAATTTCATCCAGGAATCTCTGAAAAGAGTAGAAGCAATAAAAAATAAGGAGAGAGGAAATGAAAAGCTGGAAGCAAGAAAGCTTCAAGGAGGAAAGTCTGTGAATTTAAGAAGCAGACAGGAGTCTGGTCTCTCTGGTAGGTTTATCTGAGGCAAGACACAGCATTAGGTATCCCTTCAATTGATGTTTATATCAAAGAATAGAGATTTATTTTAACTCAGGATGTCATCTCTGTGGCTTCCATTCTGCTATCTTGTTTTGGGTTTTGTCATGTCATTTTAAAATCTTTTTAAATCTCTCCTGGTTTTGAGTTAGCTGAACTAAAGATTTAAATTTAAGATATGTTTGGCTTCTTTTTTTCCCCTAGGAAAAAATGGTGCACTTGCCAATCAGTTGAAAAAAGTAGGAGAAGTGAAAGTATCTTCTCCAGAGAATAGGAAGTCTGGAGAAATTGAAATGCACCAGCGTACATCCAGGTATTGCATAAACATAAGTGGGAGAAGTTTAATTAAAAAAAACCAAAACAAAAAAGTAGGTAATCTGTGATTTGTGCAAGCTGCTGCTCAGTCTGTGCCCTTTCAGCTGGACCCAGTGCTGCTTAACATTGAACAAGTGGGAGAGGAGCCAGGTGTGTAGGTGTGTTTGATGCAGGGACCTGCTGGGAAATGCCCTTGCAGAGGTAGCACTAAGGTCACCTGCTGAGGCAGCTGTGCCACTTAATGCCAAGTTCACAGTTGCACTTGGGCATGTAGGAGCAGTAACAGGCAGCAAGTGCAGCTTTGAACAGGGAGGACATTTGCCTGATGCAGCTGAAAAAGAATTTGAAGTGATTCTGGGTTACTGGAGAGTGCAGTCAAATTTTCCCATTTGCTAACAACTGAGCCAGGGCCAGCTCTTAAGCTTGTTAACCTACTCCATCTTTGCTCCTTCCTCCCTGCCCAGACACTAATGGTGTTTTTTCTGTTTTCACAGACTTTATAATCAGCTTGCAGAAGTAAAAATCAGAAATGAAGAAAAAACAAGGCGAGAAACTTATGCTAAAAACAGAGAAAAGGCTAAAGAGTTTCAAAAGGTAATAATTTGCTTGTGTCCTCTTGCCCTCTGGTCTCATGATTTCACTGAGCTTCCAGTCAGAGTAATTGAGATGTGGTGTGAATGGAGCTGAGATGGAGACCCTCAAACCAGTCTGGATGTTAAGTGATACCATTGGTACATCCTATGTAAGAATTCACTTGTCAACAACTGAGCTCAAGTTTTCTTTAAAAAGCATGTATGCCTCAGGCTGAATTTTTCTGTGACCTGAGCTTGGGCAAAAACACTCCAGCTGCTGGAAAGCCTTTGGCAAAAGAATGGCAGCCTTTCTATTAATCCAGACTTGACCAAATTTCCATTTTAAGGCAACATTCTGGGTTTGGTGTTTTTTGGGCTGCTTTGGCTACCCTAATTAGATACTGGGCATGCCCAAATGGTGCAAGAATCTTGTTGGGGTTTTGATGGCAGTTGCTGTGGAACAGGGTTAACAAGAGGCCTGGATTTAGCAATTCTCTCATTTCCCTGCTGGGCCTGACAACTGAAAGGAAGAAAATGCTTGATAATCCTGACAGGCTGTGACAACTGTGCGGGATCCAGGTCCAGTTCCTGCCTTTAGCCCCAACCACCTCATCTGCTTTGTGGTGGAGGCAATTGCTGCCCTTGTTACATTGCTTTATAGATGCCATCATTAACAGAGAAGAGAAATAAGCACCCCTTCCCCCCTGCCCTGGAATCTGGCCTCTTTGGAACAGGGGTGGCATTGCACTCACTGCTGTCCAGACCAGCACTGCCCCATTGTGATGTTCTGCTTACAGGCACAGTACCCAGGCATGCTGGCTTTAGGGCAGTCACTTCAGCTTCACCTTCAGTACTGTAGTCTCATGGTTTGTTTTATTTGTAGAAAATGCTGGAAAAATTGCGAGCCAAGAAGACTCGGAAAGCACCATGACAGGCAAAGACTTAGAGCAACAAGGACAGAGTGGTGTTGGTACCATCCAGGCCACTGAGGGGTGCCGCCTCAATGGTGAATTGTGATGCCATTCAGGAATCCTCAGCTTTTAAGCTGTAGGAAAACCACAAGTACCCCAAAATGCTGTAGTCCCGTTCAAATCTCACCACAGCAGCAGATGGGACTGTTTGTTTTTTCATTGTTTGTCTCAGATTGAGCTACTGGCCTGAAGGACCTTTCTTATGTTAATATTTTAAAGAGATACTAAGTTTTGTAATATACATGTATAAAATGTTTTCAAATGAAGTTTTAAGGTTATTTGAATCCTTCAGTGATAGGATATTTCTTCTGTAAAGCTGGATCTTAATTTGTTCTTTACACTCTCTGATTTAAGAAATAGTTTCCTGCAGTCACAAGGTACATTTTAAAGGACTTGGACTTGAATGGGAGAATAAAAATTTGTTACTTCTTCCAAAGAGAGGTTTTCTATCCGTTTTCTGAGCCAAGCACATCAGGACAAATTCAAAACTTGACTTTTGCTGTAAACCTAATTATTAACAGGTGCACTACCGAGGGCTTTTCATTAATGCTCATTCTGGTTAAATGCACCACAGCAAATCATGGCATAGTTGGGGGGTGGGGAGATCTTTAAAGGTCCTCCGGCCCAATCCCCCTGCAATGCTTAAAGCTCTATAACGATTTCCCTGGAGCCTTCTCTGCTCCAGGCCAAACCCCAACTCTGAGCCTCTTCACAGGTCCTCCAGTCCTGTGCTCATTTTTGCAGCCTCTAAATCTGCTCCAAGGGAACTCTTAGAAAGCAGATTTCTTGTGAATTAACTCCACTTCTTTTCACCCCTTTCTGTCAGTCAGGTGCAGTTGCATGTACTGCAGCAGTGCACCATAAGCCACAACCAGCTTGTCAAACTCCAGAGAGTCAAGTGGAGGCTGTTTGTAATTCTGGGATTAGCAGAAGAGCATGGAGAGTCTCAGCTTCACCATGGCAATTGTGCAAGGGCTGCTGAGGCTCATACACATAAATATTTTTGTTCTTCTCTCAGAGTATCAAGGAAGGAGACCAACACTGCGTTCTGTTACCAGCAACTCAGTTGATTGATCAGCTGCCATAATTTCCTCAACCCTTTGTTGTCTTTTCAGTGCAGAAACAGGAAGTAACTCCAGGCTGCAGTACAGAGCCCCCAGTTTTATTTAAATGCTGTGATATTCTGTACAGAATAAGGAGGGCTTTGGTACAGGTGAGTTCAGTGATGGGGAAGTGAGGGAAAAGACCTGATAAAGCCACTTCAGTCACCTCTCTACTCTCAGTTTAGCTGGGGCTTCTACAACACTGAACAGGCACCTTCACCACAGCTTCCAGGAGGACAAATCACAACATGCACTACTATTAAAATGAATGTTTAATTCAAAAAAAACTACAATGAACACTCTAGAGAAGGTTCTTTCTTCATCTGGAACAGCTGTGCAGTTCTTTGCACCAGGCTTGCAGCAACATCACCAGGATCTAAGGGAGGAAAAATAGCTATTAGCACTTTCAATCCAGATAAAAGCAAGTTTTCTAATATCCCATCTAAACATCTCCTAGCACCACTTGAGGTCATCTCCTCTCATCCTATTGCTTGTTAATTGGCAGACCAACCCCCACCCCAAACTCCTGTCAGGTGGGTGTACAAAGCAGACAGAAGGTTCCCCCTGTGCCTTCTTTTTTCCCCAGCTCCCAGCTCCCTCAGCTGCTCCTCTTCAGACTTGTGCTCCAGACCCTTCCCCAGCTCCACTGCCCTTCTCTGGACACACAAGCAGCAACGTGGGCTGCAAGCCTGCTCAAACCGTAACTAACAAACCTTTCCATAATGTCACATGCTTCAAATTCTTGCTTCAGAGTGGAACTGAGTACTCTCTCCTCTACAACAGCATCAAAAAACCCCAAAGGCAGCAGGATAAGGCCCATTTCCAGCCCAGGAGGCCTAACTACTAGAGGTGTTATCTCCTCACATATAGACCATAGCACACATGAGTGTCCACGGCATCCTGCACAGAGGATTTCAATATGCGGTCACCGCGTTAAGAGCTGCTGGTTTTTCAGCCATGCAAACCCTCTTTGAAGTGACCTTCAATTTCTTTACAGTATCAGCCTTTTTTGTAAGTCCTCTTGCCTTCACACTTACTTTTGTAGCTCCCACGTGGTGTTTCTCATCCCCCTCTGACACACAGCAACTTGGCAGCAGACCCTAGGAGTTGGAGTCAGGTTTGGTTAGTACAGGTTTGATTAGTGCACCTTGGGTGTAAATTGCATGGAACAGCCTTTGGTACAGCCTTTGTCTCCCTCTTTTGCTTCTGTTCCAAGAGCCACCCTCTCAGCAGGAGCTTCAGAATCCAGTCTATAAATCTCCCAACTCAAACTTTTGTTCCCCTATAGCTTCTGTTTAAGGTGGCCAAGGATACATCCCTACACCTCAGCAGGAACTTGCTCTTACCAGCAGAAGGGAATATTGTGTCCTAGACTTATGTTGAAAGCTTTATTCCCAGCAGACTTGGTACCACACAAATGTGTGGCGACACAGGAGAGTCTGGTGGATTTGCTTTATGGTCATGTCCACAGCTCACCAGAAACAGTAACATCCCAGCAGCCTTGGTAATGACCATACTCCTCTCACTGCTCTTAGGGGACTTCACTCAATAACCCAGCTGCCCATCTTTTCTAGTGAATCCATCCTGCTGATACATAAGCCAAGCTGTGAACAAGCCTGAAATATGGCAAGCTCCAAGTTCTGATGAATTCCTCACAACCAACAGCAGTCTAATTAAGACACCAGTACTACAGATGGCTGCACAACTGTGACAGCAATTTAAAATATGTATACACACACAAAGGAATGACTCACAGATGAGTGATCTACTCAGATACTGCCAACACCTGCAGTGATCTCTACCCAGCAATCTCTGGCACTACATCATTTCTACACTTAGTTCTACAACAGTTTAATAGTTCCCCATGTTTACAGTCATACAAAGCTAATATACCAGCTGTGAAATAGTATGGAACTAGTAACTGAGTGCTTACCTGTCAAACAGATTGCTTCCATTTTTTTAACTCGGGGCAGTTTACTCTGTTCTGTATCATCAGACACCTGGTTAGAAAGAATTGCATGCACTTGCTGAGTTCCAGAGGCCAGTAGAGCCAGTTGTCACATGGATAATCAAAATGAAGACAAATGAAAATGTCTATTTTCATTTGTTACATGAAAATAGAAAGTAAGTACACTGAAGTCTCTGAAGAGATTAGACTGTTTTAGCAAAAATACCAGGTTTAGCAAACAGCAGAATGAAAACCAAGGACACCAAATGCTGCGCTGGTGTAGCACTGCTTTTTGACCATCCCACCAGGAGAAAGCTGCTGGGTGCAGGTACTGTAACACTGCAACAGCTACACACCACCCCACAACCACAACAGCTGAATTTTACATGAGCTTCGTGCATGCACCACAGGGTGTCAGGGACTAAAAGGTACTCTTCACCAAACTGCCATGCAGCTGAAAGGGAAAACAGACTAACATGAACAGCATGGAATTCTTCTATGTGAATATTTATACTTTTTCCAGAGTGCTTTGCTTCTTTTACTTTAAACTCTTTGTTCTACAGAACAGAATCCAGGGATTTCAACAGTATAGCGGTAAACTGGCTGAGCTGCTCAGAAATTAACTCTTTAAACCCCATACTTGAATAAATAACCCAAATATTGCTGCTCAGTATTTAACTGTAGAGCACCTCTTGATACAAAACAAAAATGAACTTTGCAAAAATGCAAAGTTCATGAAGTTACTTTACAGCAGACATCAAAGTGCTGTCTCTTCTTATAGCCACTGAAACAAGAAATAATAATCACTCCTGCATGATTAAAGGAGGAACAGACTGAAGCCATTTAGAAAACAAGCAGCAAACATTGTGTTACAAGTCAGGTGCCTACACAAAAGCCTGGGCCAAAGACTAAATTCAGCCTATGTAATTCAGAAGGTCAGTTGCACCCAAGTCTCAGAACACTGACTTGATTCCAGCCAAGCTTTTCCACATGAATGACTTTTTGTTTTGTATCCCAAGCATGTTCCAGAACACCTAAAAGGAGAACACTGGCCATCCCCACATTCCTTGGAATCTACTCTAAGATTTGTCTTGCAGTTTTAGCCCACAGAGCTAACAGGTAGTTAAGTGGGTAAAGCCAAACCACAAGTTTATTCTGTGAGGCGTTTCCAACGACATGAACCTACAGAAAAGATCCCATCGGGATAGACCTCAACACTTCTGATACTATTAATTACCACAAGAGATAAAAAACAAGCAGACTGGAAAGAAATTTGGTGGATTCCAGTGTCATTTTATGTTTTTCAAGACATTTTGAAGAAAGATGGTAAAGATACACTAGCACCTCCTTCATATCATCAAGTTTTTAATTACAAGTTAACATACCCAAGAAGTAAATGTTAAAGGGAATTAACTACAGAACTCTGCAGAATCCTCACTATAAATTTCCTACTAAGTGTAACTTTCTGGTCAGTGCAAAACTATCAGTTTAAGCAGTTAACCTGCTCACCTCATTTTTACCTGAGAAATCGATATGAACATTCTTTGGGCAAATTTCAGTTAGAATAAATTCTTCCCATAATAGAATGAATGAACCAGTAAGATACAGTAGTGTAATGTTGACAACAGTCCCTGAAACTTTCACAAATTAGTAAGCTTGGTCTGAGAGGCTTCTGGCCTACTGACAACCAGAGCACCTCGTTCAGGAAATATGTCACACTAACCCTCAAATCAGCTTCAGACTTCTGTGAAATGGCATCCTGCATTTCTTTCTTCACTTTCTCTAAGGACCTGCCACCAGAAAAAAACAAGTAATATTACAAATCAGCATGTATGTGCATACAAATCAGCAGAACCTACAACAGTACTCATTAGATCTGTTCAGAAAGGCTCTTCTCACTCACTCTCTCTTCAGAGCAGTTGAACATTTTGCCAATCATCACAACAATTTTCTCACAGCATTCTCAAGTCTGAGCAAGATAAGCTCTCATGTTTTCTGAAACACTGGATTTTCTCAGTAAGAAAGGAGCAGCAGTATAAGCAGCTCACCAAGTTAAAGACACGTGGCTTAACTGAAACAGACAAAGGTAAAAAAAAGTCACAAACTTACCAAGATGCTGGTTCAGACTGGACTTCAGGTGCACTTCCTAAAATAAAGTAAATTGTTGTATCTAAGTAATACTTTCAAGTTTCCTCAGTATTTTAGCAGATCAAGACTTGGGTGCTTTTATCTCAGTATGAAGCCAGCCAGCAGTCCAGTTACACTGGCTGAATACTGATAACACAAAGCATTTTATCTGCAATCAAACCACAGCTCAGTTTACCACAGAGCTACCAACAAGATCTATCTGCAGTTGAAAAAACTGGAGCACTGTGCCACTAAAAGGTAAAACTAAGGAAGTTCTCACAAAGAAGGCATGGAAGAGACCATTTTAGGACACCTTAAAAATATCCTTTTTAATAATCTGCAAGAATTCAGCACTGCAAGTATTTTTCCTCTACCTGCTAATTCTACTTCTTTTAGTACACAGGATGCAGAACTGAAGCACATCAACTCAAGTTTATAGTTATATTTCATAGCAGCTGCATTTTTAAGTACATTTGCAGAATTGTCCCAGTAAGTGAACTTGTTACAGGTCTCATTGTCACCACTGCAATTAAGTGTACAGCGAGGAAAGCAGAACCTGTTACTCTTCTAGCCACGTTTTCCAATTCAGACACACAGCAGGTTGTGTCTAGCTGCTGAAGAACGAGGCATAAAAACTCCCCAATGTCTTTAGAACAGCCTGGGTTTTAAGCCTAGACAGGTAATTTGGAAATAAACCTGTCTCTAGTGGTCATCTGGAACCTGGATTTGTGTTTCAAAACAGAGTACTTTTTTTTGTCAAAAGGCAGCTAAGAAGACTTCAGCTTTTATCTTCATACAACTACCTCCACGTAGGAAAAAAAACATCCGTTTCCTCAATACTTACACTTGTGTAGAGGTTTTCCAATCTGTTCCACACATCACAGGAATGCCCCTTTAGGAAAAAATATTTTGGAACAATGTCACTAGTTTAACTATACTTTTATCCCGTTAAAAGTTTAGCAGTTCTTTGATATTGTATTTGAAAAGTTTCCCACTAAGAAACACAGAATCTATTTGTTTCAACAGAAATACCAAGTTTAACCAGCACATCTGCATGAAAACCAACGATGCCAGCTGTTGAAGTACTGTAGCACTGTTTTTTGAACACCACATCAGGAAGACACTGCTGGGTGCAGATACCATACAGTGCACAAATTAGTCTGATACTTGCTGTGGGAACAGCACTACACTGAAGAAATCCAACAGTCTTATGCTGAAGCTCAGAAGTAACACAAAGCTCACCTCTTTTGCTACACCATGTTGCACAGATCTCCACCCAAGTAACGGATTCCTGAATGAGAAGGTCAGCAAACAGCCCTAAGAATTCAAGAGATCCCCAAAAAGTTACAACTGCTGCTGCACTGTGTGCTCATCTGCAAAGATACAACCAAACTACACTTCTGAAAATTTAGACCAGATTGATCAGTATTTGAATGAATGAATGCTATTTGAGGCTATGCAAATATTGTCCCTTCATATAAGTAACACAACTAATACATTAATCAGCTGTGAGTTGCAAAAGAAGGGTTTTTTCTAAGCACTAGGTTCCAGGTTTTTGCCTACAGCGAAAGACAATACCTGATCAAGTGCTGGAACAGACTGAGCACGTTTATTTTTTTACTACTTTTGAAGCAGAATTTGAAGCCACTTCCCAATTGACCATATACTTACTGTTAGCAGTAGAGGAAACTGACAGTTACCCCTGCTTCCAGTTCTAGAGACAGGTAGCTTGAACCCAGGTAATTGTGGTGAGGAGTTCAGAATCTCACATACCCTCCTCCTCAGAACAACCCAATGTGCGTGTGCAGTTCTCTACCTACAGTAGCAGCCAAGTGAGATCTCTGTTCCCATCTTGTAAGGTTTCCCTCCTCACCCACCCTCAGCTCAGTGTCAAAGGGGTTTTCCTATGCTGTATCCTTACAAGGTGCTTTCTTCCATGCTATTTCCTACACTGTCCCAAGCCATGCAAACTTGTAAGAAGCTTTCACAGCCACATACATGCAAGACTACCAGCTGCTCTCTGCTGTCCCTCCTGTTCTTGCAAAGAGAAAAGAATTAAGATAGAATTTTACCACAGGGAAGCCACCAGAAGCTGCAGCTTTATAATACACCCTAGCACAGAAAGGGTGGGTCAGGCACCACGAAGATACTGAGGGGAAAGTATCCCTAAATCTTCAGCAGAGAAAATTCCAAACAGTGTTGCCTAAACCAAATCAGATAATGTTGCCCTGCAGTATTCAGTATCAGGTAAAACTTTCATTTTTAACAAAAACTCCACTTTGAAGTATTCAAGAACTCAAGCTTTTGTTGAAAGAGAGGCTACAGGCTCTAAATTTGGTCGGACTGATGAAAGGTATGCAGCACTGAACTCATATCTTGGAAGCTTCACATACACAGGCTGCTCAGCTGGGGAGCACTGTAATGTACTTTAACTATGGAGCACTTGCTTTATAAAAATCTTTTGTGAAATAACACAAAAAAAAGCTATCTGAAGAAAACAAAACTGAAACTCAAGTAACAGCTTACCTTGTGCAGCAAGAAAACCAAGTATTTCATCTTCCAAAAGCAACATAAACTAGAAGAGAAAGAAAAGCAAAGTGCTAAGAACTGTCATATACAGACAAAAATAACTGAAGACTCCCAAAGCTAGATTTCAACAATCAATTTAACAGATGTAATAAGCTTAATATTCATGTATATTTATCCAGTTCTAATCAGAGTTGAAATTTAATTTGTATCTGAGTCACCCAGCAGCTGAACACCCAAATTCATCACATGAACTGCAGAATGAGCAGGACTCCACGTGCCACTCACTATGCCCTACCAAGAAAGAACCCTTAGATCCCAGATGTTTCAAGCCATTGAGTATTTCTCAGGGACACACCTGGAAGAATTACATTTAGCCATTAATTCTGGACAGGTTTTAGTTGTGACCTTCAAATGCTGAAGTAATTTTTGCAGTCCTAGAGCTATCAAGCTGCATTTGGGCAACTTCCTTTACTAAGGTTTGGGACCCTAATTCAAGCATGTAAATAACACAGCTTGACTTACTCTCAATATTGAGCACCTACTGCAAATCTCCTCAGACTGTCAGCTGCATTTGAAGGAAAATTAACCAGCACAAAGACAAAGCCTTTTTCTAACTACACACTCGTTCAGCACAGATTACATGCTGAACAGCTGTCAGCTAGCTGCTGACAGCAATTTGGTTAAGGGTAGCTGAATGAGGCCTTGAGTTGACTAGTTTTTAAATTTCGCTGACACAAATGAACATTTTAAACATTTATTAGTTCAGCCATCAAAACTGCTGCACAGTAAGATTCAGTGATATCCAGACCACTTCTAAACACTAGCCATGTTTCATACTGACTTAAAAACCTTTGAGAGAGGCATTTGCAATTGGGCAATGCATGGTAAGTACTGTCCATAAAGAGATTTTAGCTTCTGCTAAGACATATTCACATCAGAAGCCATTCTGGACAGAAGAGGGCAAGGGGGAAAAAGTAATTTTTAACCCAAGATTCACTATACTGCTACTGATTATACTTACATCAGCTTATTGTGTTAGATTAAGGGCAGAGAATTAGTTTTCTGAGAAGTTATTCCACACGGAATGAACAACCTCAATAATACAAAATTGGATTTTATTATTGTTCAAATGCATTAACCACATTTTGCAACAGGCTTTTGTCAAAGTTGACCAACTACTTCTCCATTTTTATTGGCACTTGACTTGCATTAAGCTTCAGTTCTGTCTTCAACCCTTCAACTTTTAAAGTATTTCAAACATGCACCTTTAAGGCAGAAAAACAGATCTCTCAAGTATCACCCAAAAAAAAATCTGCTAAAGAAAGGCACCTAAACTGCCCTTTTAACTTGAGCATACAGATGTTTGCATGCTCTTCTATATATATACTTTTCTATCCTGTGCTGTTAAAATATTTAGAACCTGTCTTCCCATTTTTCATTATGTAAATTCTATGATCCATTGGTTAAGAGAAGTCAAGTTGCAGAAGCCAGGATTTCACCAAGATCATCAGCCACTGAACCAGGTGTATTGATCAAGAATAGCACAGAAGACATTTAAAAGCTTAGCAGGAGGACAAGTTATTCTGTTTCTGTAACTGTCTCAGACACAGCTCAATATACTCACAGTAAGCCAAACGTGCCTAGGCAGCTGTGTGGAGAGCTCAAAACTGACTCCAGACCAATGTTTTAAACCAAAAAGGTTCATGAAAGAGGTATCTGAAGAACAACCACTGCCACCTCATTTGTTCCATCTGCTTTTCACCGAGGTGAGCCTTGCAGAGGCACCGAGTTGTCTTCAGCACCATCTTCTTCATCCACTATTTCAATCACTTCAGGTGGTTTTGCACGTTTTCCTCCTGGCTTTGACTTTTTTTTACTGGGAATTGTGCTACTTAGAATGAAAGAGCTGTTCTCCTAAGAAAATGGAAGACAGAAGTAGTCACAAGTCTAGTTTCAAAATACTTTGGATTTTAGTAGTAAATTTGCAGTTTTAAAGAACTCCACAGAGAACTGCAGAATTCCTATACATTTCAGCATTACATTAAAGAGAGTGTGGACTATCAACCTTCTGCATTAACAGATCAGGATTCACTGAGGTCACTGTTAACTCTGGATCTAAGCTCAAGAACTAAATACCAAAGACATTACCTACCAATTCTTTAACTTTGGAACAGAAAGGCTAGAGTGTTTCTGAAGGTCAAGAGTGCTTACTTACCACTATTCTGGCATCAAGTTGTTCCTGAGTATCAGAATTCAAGTTGTCCTCATCATCCCTGGAAAAAAAAAATTAGATCAAACTGTGTACTTTTATAGTACCTTAAAATGTGTAAAAGCTGCAAGCCCTTAAGTGAGCAGTAACTGAATAACAGCATTGTACTTTTATACTGCCTTTTAGGCTTGCTGAAAGTTATTTACAACAGCAAGAATTCCTGCTGATTTACCAGTATTTTTGTTGCACTAAGCTAATTTCTTGACCCTAAAGACCAAAGATGGCACTTTGGTTTTAAATAATGCAAAAAGATATTAAAAACTATCCTTTAGTCTTTATTTCAGAACACTGTACTTTATTTGGGATAACATTAGAAGAGTGCATTTCAGGAAATACTTCATTTCAATTTCTACCAACAATTATTACTCTTCAGATCAAATTAAAAATACTTCCTTCTGTGAGAACTTTTAAGTCACATCTACAAATACGGAATCCCAAGTGGTAGAGTGCTTTGTTTCCAGAATAAAAAATGCTTTCATAGGTTAAAAGGACAGAACAACTGAACTTGATACACATACACATTTATGTTAGTTAAGCACAAAAGTCAAGATAAACTTACTCTGTCTCCTGAATAGGGGAAATGGGGCCTTCGTCATCTAAGTATTTGTGTTTCCGTAACACCACACACTCTTTTTCTAAGTCGTCACTGGCCTGAAGGGCTTTTAAAGCTTTTTTAAGATGCTCCTCATATTTAAGCACTTCAATATACTTGAAAAATCCCCTTGCAGCTGCTTGCTGTAGAAAAAAAAATCTCAGTAAGATTTTATGATTCACAAGATTCACATTAAGAACTGAATTGTAACATTCTATCAATACTCATATATATTCTTGTTGTGTTTGCTTTTAAAGTTATTAAACCTACATCAAGTGACCTGTTAAACGCAACTAAAACCTGTTTCTTTGTTTTATTCTAGCAGAAGCACAACGTAGTCCATTTCAATTCAACTTTTAGACTAAGAAAATATTTATCCTACAAAACAGAGGACTTACCTCATAGCCAAGAACCATCTTTAAGGGAATATGTTTCTTCCCATAATGTTCTTCAACAAAAGGGAATTGAAAACCTCTGTCCAAAAGCCTCCTTTTTTGTTCCTGAGGTGAGGCTGTCAGGGGGGGCCTCCCTGTGGGCATCTGTGTGCTCTCATACTTTTTCCTTTTCTTCTTTGAGTGAATTTTGTATTTTCGGTGAGCAGCTGCTTTGAACTTCCTTCCCCTGAAGTGATAGGCAAAAATGGCCTTCAAATTGAGTTTTGACTTCTGCTGCTTGGAACCTTCCAATGATTTCGCTGGACTTTGGGGAGACAGAGAAGAATCTGAGGAGCTTTCATCACCACGTACTCCTGTAACAGATTCAGCTTGCTGCCTTGAAGATTGAGATCTCCTTTTCTGCTTTGAAGTTGCAATGGAGCACTCAGGATAAGAAGCAGAGACATCACTAAAGAAGAAAAAAGTATTTACTTTCAAAAGAAGGTACACTTTTATGATACATTAGACAGGTTTTTCCACAGGAAAAATTCTGAACTAGAGATAAAAACTCACGTTTCTGAATCACTGCTAATTAGTAAAACCTCAGCTGAAGCTGCTGATGATTTAGACATGCTGTTAGGATGATCTGAAGACTCCCCAAGAGCAGCCCCTTTCTGCCTTGACTCCGAACGCTGTGTTCCTGTATTCCTTTGCCATGAATACACCTCAGATGGCTCCCTCTGCTGATGGCTGATCAGTTCTTGAGCATCAGGGTAATCAGAGCCAGAAGCATGGGATTCATCTGTATCAGTCATGTTTCAGTTTGCCCTAAAAAGCAATGAGAATTCAAGAAACTAAATAAAATTTAACACTAATCAGGTACCAAACTTTCCTCTACTCCACTCATGATCACAGGGTATTTACAAGAACAATCTTGAGCAAACCTGAACAGAGATTCTCCTATGACTCATGACCAGTTATATTCTTTATATTAACATTTAAGTCACAGCCACTAACCTAAAGATATTCACAGCAAAATTGAGATCAGGTATTTTTTAAAGTCTTTTTAGTTCAGCTCCTGCCCAAAGGAAGGCAAGAATCAGTAGTGCAACAGATTGTTCAGAGACTTACTGAGATTAATTCTGAATGTTTTAACCCTCTCCCTACTAGAGGTAAGTTTTCCTCCAAAAAAAGCACACATCCAAGTAGGCAATGGTATCATATACTTGTCATATCATACATAAATACTTGCTGTCATTTAAAACCTTTAAATTAATCCAAGACAGTGTCATCATGAGAAGCAATGCCATCTTCCCTCTTGTTTTTGTGAGCTGTCAGTTACCTAAAATCTGCTCTTAACAATCCATCACCCATTTGTTCACTGGTTATCAATCATAATAGAGACCAGCCCCAGAATTAAAATATTAATTTTCACTTGAATCTGCAAGACAACACAATCCAGCTCCTCAGTGGCCCAAATCTATACAAAAGGGGACTAGAACATACAGCAAAAGAACCTGGTTTTCCTCTGTGACAGCCTGGAGTTATTTTACCTGCTTGTTAATTCACTTACTAGCCCTGTAGAGCCGTACCTTTTGTAAGTTTTTAAAACTCATCGTAATACTCAATATTATTTCAAATGGAATTACACCCAGTTCAGTATCTGAAGACACTATAGGAGAATTCATCCAATGTCCTCACATAACCTGCAGCAGATCATTCTGAGGGCACATGCAAGTCAACCAAAGGATCAGGCCCAGCCAGCCTGAATTTAGGAAAGGCAGGTCCCAACTGACCCACCAGATCTTCTATGACCAGGTGACCCACTTAGTGGATGAGGCAAAGGCTGTGGATATTGTCTGCCTGCACTTTAGTAACGCTTCAGACACCATTTCTCACAGCATTCTCCTGGAGAAACCACCTGCTCATGCCTTGGATAGATGCACTGTTCATTGCACAAGAAACTGAGAGGGCCTTGACAGTGGTGAATGGAATTACATCCAGCTGGTAACTGGTCATAAGTGATGTTCCCCAGGGATCAGTGCTGGGGCCAGACCAGTTTAAGTCTTCACCGACAACTTTAAAAAGGGGATTAAGTGCACCCTCATTCAATTTGCAGATGACACCAGTTTGGGTGGGAATGGTGACCTGCTGGAGGGCAGGAAGGCTCTGCAGCAATGTCTGCACAGGCTGGATTGATGGACTGAAGCCAGGTGAATGAGGCTCAGCAAGGTAAGGTGCCAGGTCCTGCACTTGGGTCACAGCAGAAAAGGCCCTGGGGGTGTTGGTCAACAGCAGCTGAACAAGATCCAGGGTGTGCCCAGGTGGCCAAGAAGGCCAGTGGTGCCCTGGCCTGGATCAGCAATGGTGTGGCCAGCAGGAGCAGAGCAACGAGCGTCCCTCTGTACTCGGCACTGCTGAAGACTCATCTTGAATGCTGTGTTCCACTTTGGGCCCCTCACAACAAGAAAGACCCTCATGCACCAGTTTCACTATGCCTATGCGGGCACATCAATAACACTAATACACGCAAGGCCTGACAAACACTAAGGCCAGAAAGAAAACCAACCAACGCCAGAGCCAAGACAAAGGCAGTAATGCCACTCGGACCGCACAGGCCCTGCCTAGTACTCACAAGTCGCAGCTCAGCATCCTTCGCGGCCTCTACAGCAGCTCCGGCCTGAAGCGCTGAACAGCACGCAGATCCCTTACGGAAGAAAAACAATCATCTAAACTTGCTGAAGAACCTGACAAAGGCGCCAGGCACACCGCTCGCCCACATCGCCAGGCTCGGATGCCTGCAGCGCGCTGCGGCCGGCACCACGGGAAGGCCTTTCGAATGCGGGCAAGCGCCAAGTCACCGTGGGCCGGGGGCACCCCGCCGGTACCGCTACCGCGGGCCCCTCACGCACCGCCGCCACACGCCCCGGTCCTCGGGGCACGACTGCGCACCGCCCGGACTGTCCCTCTATGCCCGGGTCGCTCGGTCCCGGGCCCCAGCAACGCGGATGGCGGCGGATCCGCCAGCCCCGACCTACACACCTGTACCCGCCGCCGCCCCAACGCAAAAGGCAGGCTCCTCCCGCCCCGTACCTTAAATAGCGCTGAGCTCTCGCGAGAGGCGCGCGGGCCGATGGGAAGGAGGGAAAGGAGGATGGTGTACAGCGCTATGCTGGGAGTGGCAGCAGGGCGGCCGCGCCCGGGGGCGGGGCGGGGCCGTGCCGTGCCGAGCCGAGCCGAGCCGTGCCGTGCCGTGCCGTGCCGTGCCTCGCCAGTGCCGGGCGGCAGGGCAGGTACGTGCGGGCGGGCGATAGCGGCGGTCGGTGTGTGGCAGAGATCGGGCAGGTCCCGGCTTCCCTCGACTTCCCGCCTGGTGAGAGGCTCCCGTTCCTGCTGTCCTGCTTGCTCTTCCCCGCGCTGCCTAGGCTCCTCCGAGCTGGCTGCTCCACCCTGAACAGCCCCTTCCTTCCCCTCGCAGCCATTCCAGGCGTGCTGCCGGCTTTAGCGCTCCCTCCCGCCAGTACTCTTCGCTGCCTTTGCCTGCCGGGATGCTCTCTGTCCCCACGGACCGCAGCCTCGCCTAGCACGCCTGTTAATACCCTGCGCGTCCCTTCCCCAAATCCCGGCCGCTCAAGCATTCGCTTTCTGCTGCCCCGCAGCATTCCTCTGCCCTGTACGGGATCTCCTCGCGGCGACCCAGGCGAAAATACGGCTTCTGCATCTGTGGATGTATTGCTCTTCTTGGTGTCATAGCTAAATTTCTCTCTCGCAACTGCCATCTCCAATTTTTTCTGTCATTTTTCTTCCCCCACCACCCCCGTCCCCAACTCATGTCTAGCCTGCATATAACCTCTCCTTTCCGGTTTAACCCTCCAAGCTAATGTCAGTTCAGGTTTTGATAATATATACCCCCCACATATAATTAATCTAATGGTTCACATTTCATCTGCGTTCTCCTGGCACCTGGCTACTCTCGCTAATGTTTTCTTCTCACTTCAAAGGTAGACTTTTAAGTCTTTACATACTTGTTGCCTCCATTCTAGTTGCACCATCCCACATCTATAATAATTTTATCATCCCTTTAGCATTTGTGTTCTTTCTTTGAAAGTCTTCTGTAGCAATTCAGTGTCACTGCACCTCTCTGTGATGGATACTAATTGTGTGCTGTTGTCTCAGGTTCTCTCTGTCCCACACCACACAATTCACTCTCCTGTGAATATTTGCAGTGGTGGGCCATAGATCTACCCTTTTGTGTCTTTCCTGGTAAGAACTACTGTCTACCAATCAGATTGGGTTTATTATGGTACATCAAATTTTTTCCAGTCTTTCCCTCCTTTCTTAATTGTGGGGAGCTAACTTATTTGAATACCGTAAAAGTCTTGTCTCTGCCTTTTGCACAACAGCAGTTCTAGCTTGTCTTCTCAGACTGTTTCAGGACAACCAATATGTTGAGTGCTGGAAGAAGGTTCTTGAGGGGGTGAGGATTGTCTAAAACAATGCTGGCAAGGCCATGTTCTCACTTTCTGCCTATGGCTAATTATTCCTTTTCTTAGTGCACACTAAAAGTCTTGAGGTATGATTCACTCCACCTGACATTAGGCTTCTACCAGAGGCACCAAATCCTGCTACTTTCTCCTCCAGCGCCAGAAAAGAGATGAAATCAGCTGTGGAGATAGATAGCACCAACTAAGATGAGAATTACTATACCTAGGTTGCAGTCTTTCTTCCTTTCTCTACTGCTTGCTACAGCAGTAAATTGGGGTGGCTGAGCACTGAGGTCAAAGATTTAAGTTAAGTGACTGCAATGATCTCCCCACTCTCCTTATTTCTTTTTTTTTTTCCACTGTTTTATTCTTTTTTTCCTTTATGCAAACTCAAGAGGCTGATGGTGTAAAGACAGTTACATTTTATGACAGTCATAAAAGTTAGGAATTTTTAAAAACAGAAGCTAGAACTATACATAAGCAGCTGTCTCACACTGTAGTCCTTCCTAACAAAGACTCAGGTCTAGGAATTTAGTTAGGATTTTGGGTTTTTCCTTTAACACCTGAGATCTGGGTAAATGGGACCCATTTTATTTTTCATTGCTGTGTGCAGCAAGTATGTGCCTAAGGAGTTAATGATTGCTGCAGTTAAGTTTTAGTAGTGTACAATCAGTTGTTTCTCCTCTGAGCTAGCAGCTTGCCCTTCTGGCTGGCTTTGCTGTTGCAAGGCTGACTGAAGTACAGCTCATTTGTGGAGGGGCTCTTAAACTCTTGTTCAAAACTTTTTGTTACAGGCTCTGTACCCATACAGAGCCTGATACTGCAGAACTTGCTTGTTGATTTCTATTTTGCTGCTAGCCTGTTCTCTGGAAGGGGAAACACATGCCCAGAATCAATTGGAGACCATGTTATAGCTGGGGTTGAAAGTCCACCACAGCCAATGCTGGAAAAGTAAACATTAAGGTTGGGAAGACCTTAGGAGGTAGCTGTTGTGCTCAGAAAAGCTCAGGTTTCTTACATAACTTTCTTGTAACTCCAGGCTTACAAAAAAGACACCCAAATCTCCTGATCCCTTGAACTGCATTCAGCATAGGATGTGTTTTCCCTACACCCCATTGTCAGCTTGAGGACTAATATGTGTAATGCTCTGAGCCAGCTATAGCACTGACAGACACATCTTCTTCCAAAGTGCATAAGAAATTTAACATTACTATTGAAACTGTCAGTCTCTCCTGTGATGGCAGAACTACAGTTCTATTTTTTTCTATGTATTCTTGAGTGAAATTAAAAAATAATTAACATGTTGAAAGGAGCATGTTTAAATTGTTCAGCTATTATCTTTGTTGGCAGACCAGTCACTCTGCAGAGTACTGCACTGTAACTTCTTACCTGAAGAAATCAGCACGGTTTAGGAAATGGCCAAAGTCGAAAGGTTTGCTTTTCATGTCCCAAGTCTGGAAGAGCTTGCTGGGGGTAAGTAATGTGACATGTGACTTTATACAAACTTGTAATGTACTCTTCAGACTTATCTTAAAGCTTCTACCAAAGTCTCTCTACAGCTAGTACATGCAGAATTCCTGCTTTTAGCACACTGAGATGTAAAGAACAGCATTGCTTCTCTATATGTGATGATTTTCTTAGAGGAAACAATGACTCTGCCCCCAAGCCCCCAAAATATTTAATCACAGAGACAGTATCTCAATCCCTTTAAAACTGCTGCAGATGCAGATTTCTGTGCAGGTTGTGAAAGTTTAACCACTACACAGCAAACTTCTTTACACATATAGAATCATCTGTCCTCCTCTGCCCTCTAGTATTTCTTTCTTTTTCAGGACTGCTCAAAATAATAGCTGACAAGATGCAGTGTAGCATGGCAGATCCTCTTGCTTGAACCTAGTTGACTCCTCCTTTTGTGATTACCTTAGAATAGGGCTGCAGGAAACATCTTCTTTCACTTCTTTCTAAAGCATTTTCAAGATGTGCTCGGAATAACAGAATGGATGAGGTTGGAGGGGACTTCTAGGTTCAGCCTCATGAGCTTCATTTCTTGCCCTAGCAGGAAGACATTATTCCTTCAGGCAGTCTCTCCCCTGCAGCAGATATACTAAGATTTTTTTGTCTTTTGGATTGATCCTCAGGTTCAGTTTGCCACTTTCCAGACTGTGTGTCAGTTTGACATTTCTGTGTATGGAGAGAATATGTGGTCCCAGCAGTCCCCTGGGTGGTTTTCAGTGCTTTTCTCACCCAGTCAGACTGGGGCAGTAGGCCAGCACTGCTGTAGACCTGTAAGCTCTGCAGAGAACACCATGTACTTGCAGTAGAACAGCTTCAAAGAGTATCAGCAAAATTTCATCACAAAGCAGAATTTTCCTTTTGTCCCTGTCTGTCCTGAGGATCTCCAGTAAGCTGGGAATTGTGTTGCTGTTCAGATTTTGGGTATGATTTGAGGAGTACCCTTTGAATGTCTTTGTCCACTTATGAGAAGGTACTGAGATGTATTTAGAAATTTACCAAGTACCAGCTACTGACCCTTTTGGTCAACAGCTTGGTAAATCTGATCTTGAGAAGTAAGGTCTGGTTGAAATCCTAAGTGGAGGAGGCAAAGGCACAGGCACAGCAAAGTCTTCTGCATAAATAAGGAACCGCCTGATTTGAGATCACAGACTGGATGTTCTGTTCTTTAGTTTGAGGTGTCTGTCAAAGCAGACCCTCAGGCATGAAAGAACCTGGACCTTTCAACAGCACTATTTGAAGCAGTGTACGTGAAGACAATGCCGCACTAATGGTTTGGAAATTGTTTCCAAACAATGCACTCATCTAATCCTCCCTGTTGTTTGAGTGACTTTGCAAGTTCTGAGCCTAAAAAGCATTGATATGAAGCAAAACAAAATTTTTAGGTCTGGTTCATTATCACCAACACCACTCATAGTGGCACTTGTAAGAAAATCTCCACAAGAGCATAAACATGGATAGGCAGTATCCCATGGCAGTAGAAATTTCCAGACAGCAGAGACATTTTGAGATTACAATCAAGCTATTGCAAACTGTCTGGTTAATGTAAAGAACTGATTGTTGCCTCAGCTAAATCTTGCTTCCTCCTTTGCTCTTGCATCATACTTGACTGTTATCATAATTGTCTGCTCTTTGAAACAAACCCACTGCTGAATGTGATTGAAGTTTACCTGTTTTACTTCACATTGTGCTGCTCCTAGTGCTACTTGGAGCAGTCAGTCAATGTCTTTCAATGAACAGATTTTTTAAAATTTTTAATTAATGTGGCAAACAATTATCTGAACAAACTTTTGCTCCTGTCTGAAGCTCAGAGTAATGTAACAATACCTGCAGACGTTAAAATCAATGGAGTTACTTAGGATAAGCATAAGTAATGTATCTTGCAGAAATAAAACCCAAACAGAGAGGTTTATTGTTGTTAGAAACTCGCCAGACTCTTCCATTGTCAATGATTTTTTATTATTCTTTATTACAGTTTTGCAGAAAGGGCTTAAAGAGAACTTTGCTGATGCTCAAGTCTCTGTTGTAGACTGTCCTGATCTGACTAAGGAACCCTTCAACTTTCCTGCTAAAGGTAACCTAACATTCCTGTCTTCCACTAAGACTTCTCCAGTTTTGCATAGTTTTGATCCTCTAAAGATGTTGAGAGAGCTTAAAATATTTTTCAGGTAAAGAATATACATGAGAGGAGAACTACATTTTATTTCTGGATTTGCTTCCTAGTTGATGTATGGAGAAGGACAAACCATTACTAAGCACTTGTAAACATAGAAGTTTTTCTTAACCTATCATTTCATACCTACTTATTTCATAAGCTTTATTTAGTGTACTGAAAAGGTGTTGAAATAAAGCTGTTATCTTTCAGATGAAGAAATTTCTTAGAGCCATGCCAATCACTATCTGAACCTAAGGAGTTGTGCTTCCATTAATTTTTAAATTCCTGGCATTCATGTATGTCAGTGAACCTGTTTTATTCTGAATGGGATTCATCTTCTTTGACACTAGCTCTCTGGAAGACAGACATGTCATCTGTGCTACTCATCTGAGTTCCCTCTGGCATCAATGGGAAAGAAACCCCTCCAGGAGGTTATTCATCCCTTCTTAAAGTACATATCCAAATAAGTGGGATGAATTGTCCTGAGACAGCTTTCAGCCTTCCTAAAATTTTGCAAGTGCAGTTCCAGCAGAGGTCCCTACTGTGTGGTGAGGGCATTACTGGAGAACTGGCAAATGGAAGGTGTTGTCCACTCTAGCAAATTTTTTTTGTGCTTAACGAATGTTATTCACAACACATTGCATAGCATTAAATCCTACTGTGAATAATTTTAAGCCTTGGACTTCTTAATAGTTCAACACTTTAAGCATGCTAGGGAAATAGTGTTCTCAAAGCTTTGAGAAGTTTTTGACAAGTTTCAGGAGTGAGTTCTTTGGTGGGCTAGAATGTGTGCTTATTGAAGATTATTGGAAAAAAGATTTTACTAAGCTAATTGGCTGTATTTTTCCAGGAATCTGCGGAAAGCCTAGGATAGCAGATGTGGGAGGTGTTCCTTACCTCATACCTATTGCACAGAAAGAAAAAGTGAGTTTTTCCCTGTAGCTGTGGGGTTTAATACATTTGTCAAAAGAAAAGAAATAAACAAACCTAAGAACTAGGAGATGCTAGGATTCTACACTTGTGAAAGACACTTTTCAGTGTTTAATGAGACAGATTTTGATGTATGTTGTATCTACTAAGAACAGTATTTTAGTCTTTGAATAAAATGAGCAGGGAACATAAAGGTAGAATCTATCTTTTAGCAAACAAATGGACATCTACCAAATTTCTTGCTACTAAATGTTGTGTTCGGAGGCCATGTTCAACCTAATTATCAGAATTTTAACGAGGGTGGGTGTTGTGAACTAAATGCCTCCAGGACTACAGGGAACAGAATGACAATTGCAGATCAGAGCACCACACCAAAATCATACAATGGTTTGGGTTGCAAGAGACTTTAGAGATAATCTAGTTTCAACCCCTCCTGTGGTGAGCAGGGATGCCACCCACTAGGCCAGGTTGCTCAGGGCCCCATCCAGGCTAGACTTGGGCACTTCCAGGCATGGAAGTATTGTTTTTCTTTTGCAGGTTTATGATCTAAATACAGTTGCAAAGGACATAGAGCTGCCTGGAGCTTTCATTCTTGGAGCTGGAGCTGTTTCATCCAAAGTTCTTGGAATAAATGCTGAGGTCAGTATGTATGTGTGATGGTTCTCAATGAATTCATGGAAGTATCATAACAATGGAGCAGGATCATGCTGGGTATTCCTCATTTACAACAATGTATTTAAACACTTGCACACCACAAACACATAAAACACATCAGAAGGAATTGAGATGAGGGGCATCCACTGAGGTGCGTACTCCTGAGATAACAAAGGTTAATTTTTAACTTATAATTCTTCAGGAAGCATGTGATTACCTTGAAGCATGCAAGAAACATGGGTTTTGAAACTGATTGACATAGACCTGACCAGAGGTTTTAATTCCAATATTTAGAAATGCTTTGCAAACTTACTGGTAAATGCCTTTGAAATACTCCAGGTCTTTTGCCTTCTTGGATGACCTTGTTTCACTGTTGTGAATTTTAAAGATACCACATAGAAAATTATAAACTGCAGGAGGGGTAAGAGACAAAAACTATTGCCTATGAAGACGTTGGTTAATCACAGTTTTTTCAAGCATAAACCTTTGGTCTTGCTGTCTCCTTTTGATGGATTTATTGGCAGATGAGATAGTCTATATCAGCATTAAATTTGGGCCACTGCAATAGTGGTTGTTACTGTACACTGAGAGAGTATTGCATAGAATTCCAACACTTGCACGCAGACTATAGATTCCTTCCTTCCACCTGCTCGCCCACATCTTTATATAACATAATGTTTAATTTTTCAGAAAAAGTAGACCTGTTTTCTGGACCTTTCAATTACATTACAATATTAGTGCATTTTTCTTACCAGTCCAGACCTCATCCTGAGAGACAGAGCTGTGTGATGAAGTGGATTTTTTCTTGGGATCATGGTCCAAAGCTTAAATCACATTTATGTGAGTTCAGTTAATTTGGCTGATTCTTACATGTTCTTATTGACTTATTCTTTCTTATATGTTCTTTTTCCAAGCTGATCCCTATTGTTCAAACCAAGAGTGAAAAAAAGCCTGCTGTAAATGGGAGCTACGTTGCTCAGATAAATCCTGCAGATAAAGGGTGCCTACTTGAGAAGTACAGCAGTAAATACACTGATTGTGAGTTTGGACTGTTGGCCAACCTTTATGCCAGTGAGGGACAACCTGGTAAAGTACGTACTTCGATCAAAGGTGACTTTGCAGTGTTTTGTGACTGAATGGAAACTCATGTTTCTCCTAGCAGTGTTCTATGATAATAGTAAAGTAGTAATTCCAAAAGAGAAACATGCAAAAATGAGGAACTGATGCCAGTGATTAATTGAAAGAATTAGTGGAGACAGAGGCACTTGAATTTTTGAGGGATAGGTATTAGTTTACTAAAACTTTTCAATCATAAATCATTCATCTAAATCCAATGCAAACTAGCAGTGACTTAAGGTAATGGTGCAATATACTTGTGTAAGTGAGACGTGGGCACTTAGGTAGTTTTTTGCACAAGTGCTTCTCCTGACACAGCCAGCACTAAAAGATGCTGGCAGAACAGTCAAAAACCTGACTGCTGCATGGAAACTGAACAGTCTCCTCTGTTACCCAGTGTTTCTTTCTGACAGAGTGGAAGACAGCTGGTGGACAGAAGGGAGTTGCTCAAGTCACTATCTCATGTATGGGTAAATCTCTTGCTGCCCAGCTCCCTTTACAGGCAAAGCTAGCATTGAACAGAACTAAGGTAAAGAGAGTTGGTCACATACTGGAAAGATGGAAATGCAGCAGCACTTGCATGGAGGCTTATCTTTTGAGAAAGTGATCTTGGGTTATCAGCTTGGGAGAATTTCAGAGCAGCTTTCATAGACCTTCTCAGACTACTGCAGCAGGAGACAGCAGTGACAAACTGACTTTTATCTTCCAGGTCATTGAAGTGAAAGCCAATGGAAGAACCGGGGAGCTTAACTTTGTGTCCTGTCTGAGACAAACTTTAGAGAAACACTATGGAGAAAAGCCAGTTGGGATGGGTGGTACGTTTATCATTCAGAAGGGGAAAGCAAAGATTCACATTATGGTACGTTGTTCTCAATGCATGTAAACAGAAGTATAAATCAGGGTGTAACATCTCAGTTGCTTCATTTTGTTTTGTATTTTTAAATGGATGCATAAACTATTAGGATGAGCACTGTATTAAAGTAAGGAGTTGACATTACAAAATCAGTGTTAGGAAACTAGTAATTCTATTTTAGTTGGCATTAATGCCATCATATTTTGAAATCTATGTGCAGCAAAGAACTGGAGAACTATTGTAAACTGAATTGAAATGAAATACATGAACTCAGATGATACTTATAAGAAGTATTAAGCTTTTTTTAAATAACAGAGCTTCTAAAATTTACCAGGAGGAAGACCATCCTCATTTCAATAGATCTCCCACTACCTGTGCAATGAAAGATGCAGTATTTTGGTTGCTTGTGTTTCTGGGAGAAACAGAGTGATGGACACTGGTGAGCTTCTTTCAGTCAAGAAGGAAAATTAACAGAATAGTAGGGAGGAAAAAAGCAAAGTTGCTTCAGAAAAAGTAGCCTGATGCAAGTGTTCTTCCATTAACTTAAAAAGCTTTAATTTTTGCTCTAGCCTCCAGAATTTTCTGCCTGTCCCCTAAATACTGATGAGGATGTAAATAACTGGCTCAAATTCTTTGAAATGAAGGCTCCACTGATTTGTCAGCCAGTAATTGTTTCCAGAGATCCGGTGAGTCTCTTTTTCTTATTTCTAAGTATAGACTGAGACCTCTAATGAATTTTGGATGTGATTTTCAGTTCTAGAATAGGAGTGTGTATATATATATTGTGTTCGACTCTTCCAGAGCAGGGGCAGTGATTGAGGAGTTTCTCATTTCTGTGAATTGTTTAAATTGAGGATAGGTCAATCTGTTCTGAAACCTAGTGGTTGTTCATAGTGGATTAAGTTAATGGTTCTGTTCCAGTTGCATGTATGCAAGTGTTTGCATCCTAAAGCCAACAGTAAAGTTTACATTCACTGCTGGCCACACTGGAGAAATGCCAAAAGCATGGAAGGTGGTTCAGCCACGTGTTTATGTAGTACACTTTCATAAGAACTCCCTCTGCTAATGCTGCGTCAAAGGACATGAAGCATGTGTCCTGTTCCTGATGTAAATCGAAGTCTGCAAAGTCTCATGCTGGAAATTTACCTAGAATATTTCACAAGCACCAAACTGAACAGCAAATAATTTAGGATCAAAACCATTCTGGTTTCAAAAACCTTTAGTGTTCATAATTTGGAAAACTATTTGTTTAAAAGTAACCAGAAAGCCATAGATGAAAATGACTATTTTATAAGTAACAATGCAGTCATAAGTAATACAAAAACGTTTTTCCAGAGGTAAGTGGGACATACTGTAGGCTTAAATATGTTAAAGGGTGTAATTTTATTGTGTCATTATGTGGCAGCCTTTGGCCTAAGGCTAAACTGTGTGTATCTTCACATAATCCACTGATTCACCCTTTCAAAGCGTCCACCGGCAGAGCCAATGCAACTTATATGGTGGATGCCTCTGGGTTTCTCCTGTCTGCATGCACTGCAAGCTCAACAGCACTTGGCTAGGCCTGTGGTTTTGGAAATGTTTGAGTGTCACTACAGAGAGCAGTAGACAATGGCATTCTAATGCCATAGCGCTATTCATTTGTATCCCCTTGCAGCCCAGAAAACTGATCCTGTCCTGGGCTATATCAAACCAGGCATGGCCAGGTCAAGCAAGGTGATTCTTTCCCTGGTGAGACCCCGCCTGGAGTGCTGCATGTAGCTTTGGGGTCCCAAGAAAGATGCGAACCTGTTAGAGCAGGGCCCAAGGAGGGCTATGAAAATCAGCAGAGGGCTGGAGTACATCTTCCTATGAAGAGAGACTGGAAGTTGACATTGCTCAGCCTGGAAAAGAAAAGGCTCCAGAAAGACCTTATTGCAGCCTTCCAGTACTTAAAGGAGGCTTTTAGGAAAGATGGAGAGAAACTTCTTACCAGGACATGTAGTGACAAGAGAAGAGGCAACAATTTTAAATTGAAAGAGAACAGGTTTAAACTGAATATATGGAAAAAGAATTTTAGGTTAAGTGGGAAAAGGAAGTGGAACAGGTTTCCCAGAGAAGATCTGTCTCCCCCATCTGTGGGAGTGTTCAAGGCCAGGTTAGATGGAGCTTTGAGCAAGCTGTTTGAATGGAAGATGTCCTGACCCATGACAGGGTGGTTAGAATATATGATCTGTGAAGGTCCCTATGAACACCACCCGTTCAATGTTACATAAAACTGGTGATGTTGATCTCATGGTTTAGGATATTAGTTGCTATTTTAGTCACTGTTCTTCCCAAATTCATCTAAGCTGGCTCTCAAAATTGGAGTAGACAGTCCCTTTAGCACATGGGCTTGTGGCAATTCAGTGCAAAGAGGTTTAATTTCCAGTAGGGATTCCATTGGGATTAAATAATGCAAAGGGGAAAATTTCCAAATAATGAGGGGAAGGGGGTAAGGTTAAAAAGGAGATCTCAGTCAGATTAACACCAAAAGTTGGGCCTGTCAGGGTTTCTAAATTCTTTTGTCTTACTGGTTTCACAAGTGTCTTGCAAGTTTTCACTGCTTAACGTTTGGAGATGTGTGAAAATACGCCATTAGGATAGACTGTCCTGCGACTTTTAAATGCTGTTGCCATGCGTTGTTGACCGGCCTCTATCTGGTGCCAGGGGTTCGATCTGCGTGTGGAGCACACGCACTGTTTCAGCCACCACGGGGAAGGAGGGCACTACCACCAGGACACCAGCCCGGACAGCGTGCAGTACCTGGGCTACTTCCAGCCCGCCGAGCTGCTCTTCCGCATCGACAGGCCCCAGGAGACTCACCTCGTGGGGAGAGACTGAGCCCCGCGGGCCGATTGAATCTTCCTCAAGTACAAATGCTGATTTTTGTAATGCTTCCAATGATGCACACTTACCAGATTTAAGAATAAATATGAGAACTGTTAGCTGCCGCCTACTTAATTGTGTCAAAGGGCAGGACTCGGACCATCCGTGTCGTTGGGAGTTATAACCGAATTCAAACGGTAATTTAATGGCAATGTTATTGTATGTTTTCCTTTTCTTTGTCTGAATTTCCTGCGTGGCCACAGCTGACGATGGGGAACTAGAGGTGACACTATGTTTAGAATGGGACATGAAACCAACTTTTGGCAAAAAATAAGGTCGTAGAAGAAAAAGGCAGCAGTT